>NW_016912102.1:88039-95355 GCF_001483705.2 Eufriesea mexicana
TCCTGCTGCTTATTTGCAAATTGCCAGAGCTAAATACCCGTGCTGTATATTTTTTCAACAGAATTAAATGTACCATTCGTCCCTGCTCTCGTTCTCATTGATCGGTTATAAAACCCACTGAACGATATCCTGACCGATTTTATATACAACAGATATTACCGTTCTCCTTTCTTCTCGTCTTTCTTTGCTCCTCTCTTCTCCTTTTTTCCATATTAGCTTCTTGGGGGCAAATTTTACCCTCCTTTGTAATGCAACGGTGTGCATCGGTGCTTTTGTTTATCCACGGTTATTTCGAATGCACGTAAACAAAGGAACGGGAACAATCGACGTACACTGGTTTTAATTTAAAAAGAAGAAGAGATTGTTATCTCTTCGAGGGACAACGTTCTAGCGAACGCGAATTCGTTTTCTAGGCAGGATTTATTCCTTTCCTCGTTTTTTCTCGATTTAAGTGCTAGCTGATAAAAAGGGAAGTCGACGGTTTTCCGAGAATGCCACGCTTCCCTCTTCATGAAATTTTCCTGCGTCGCACTGTTTGCTTTTGGGAAATCTAGGCTAACCGTGTAGGATCGCTTTGAAGCGCGAACGAGAGGGATGTAATTATGGAGAATGAAGCAGGTGTAAAACGCGTGACGCCAGTTTATTGCCTTAGTTTTTGGTGAAGGTGCTTGTCGTCTGCACGGTGTAGGGCGTAAGATGGTACTTTCATTTCATTTTGATAAGAGAAATTATGTAAGTACATCACTGTGAAGCTCCAGTTGATAAGTTTTTGTATTTATTTATTTATATCGTTGGAATTAATTAATGTTAGTGGTGGATGAAATTTAATAACAATAAGAATAATTATTTATTGAATTACAAAGATTATCAAACACAAATATTGGGTTGAAGTATAATTAAATTATCATAATCACATGCTCACACGACTTCTCACTATTAAAACTCAATTGCTACTGACTTATGTCAAATTACTCTCATTTTGTTCTTTCTTCTTTCATACATATATATATATATATGTAGGAATTGTTTACGAAGCAGCAAATGACGGTGGTAGATAATAAAAGTGGGATTTATTGTGAACTGATTTAAGGCTTATTCTAGATGCTATGACCTTTCACACTGACTATCTCTCACAGAATTCTCCTTGGAACTGTTCGTTTCACGCCCATGCACCCTTATATAATCCATTTGCATCCAAGCGCGGAATATTCCGCGAGCCTGCGACTGCCCACTATCACCAAGCGCGGAATATTCCGCGAGATCGCGACTGTCTACTATCACCAAGCGCGGAATATTCCGCGAGCCGTCGTTTACTGCACATAAGACCGACCACGCTCACCATTCCTACATATATTTAAAAATCTATGTCCCCATTACCACAATTAATGGGTATGGTACCTTGTATTTTTATCGAGGGAAGGAAATAATTTTATTTATATTTTATTATTAATTTATTGTTATTTGTTATTATAATTTTAATTGTAGTTTATGGAAATTGAGAATGGTCACACTGTAAACCATACAAAATTTATGGCTTTTAATCTAGAAATAAAAGGCAAGGAATTATCGCGAATACAACTAAACGAATAATTAAAATTCATTTTAAATTTCCTCTTTTTATGAAAGAAATTAGTACAAATTTACTACCAGACTAATAAGCTTTTCGATGTCGGTACTTCATAAATATTCTCATCCTGGTTCGTTCAGTGAGCGAAACGTGGCTGTATTTTGGCAAGGATGACCTGCAGGGCGATGCAGGAAATATTTTACGGATTCGTTTCGTTAATTTAGAAGCATTTCCATGGTAAATACACGGTTTAGTTGCAGTTTAACTTTCGCAAGAGCTTCCAAAGCTCGCAAAGTGCCAACTAGATTGACTTTGAACGTGCACGTTACTGCTATCGGAGATACCAACTTACGTGGCTTCACCGTCACTGGATATAATTGGTATCCGATTCCCATATTTACTAATTCTACCAATTATAGCAATATCTGCAGGATATTTTACAAACGCTTATTTCCCTTCCAAAAAGTGCGAACGATGTCTGAAGTTACCAAAGTAATTGCCAATGTTTGGTTATACTACACAGATACTTTCTGTGCAATTATTACTGGCAATTAAATGCAGGTAAACATATTATGCGAATTTTGCAATAGCGATCATTTATTTCGTATTATTTATAATTTTGTGAATTTCACAAGTTTTATACACATATGTTGTAGTTATTTATCTGCAAAGAAATGAATATCATTGGTTAATAATTTTTTAGCAAAATTAGTATGAAAGATCTATATATAATATGAAAAATAAAATGAAAAATTTTGTAAAATTATGGTATACGATAAATACATTTTAGAGAATCCAAATACATACGAATTTTCTTTTATGGAGATTAAATATAATTATATAGGGTGTTCATCGATGATAGTTGCCATGATTTTCCTGACATGTACTCTAATCTAATGAGAGAATGTGTCTATAGTGGGAAACTCATTTTCTTAAATTTCGTAGATTTTTAATTTAAAAAGCATCCAATGCTCATTGTATAGTAAGTTGCTGGATTCATTTTTCCATTAGCTATAATTGCGAAGTCAAGAATACGTGGTATTATTTAGAAAAATCAGGGTGATCTCAATTTTTCATCAAATTGAAAAATTTTTCAATATTTTTAATGTTGCAGTTTATACTCGTGTTCCAAATAATTTTTAGTCACATTGTATATTTATATTTACTTTACCATCCTTGTTTCTGTAATTTTATTATATTTTTGAATGTTATTGTATTTCCTTATTATTGTATATTTATGTTTACTTTTCTTTTTTACGTATATTTATATTTACTTTATTTTCCTTGTTTCTATAATGTATACGTTACCTACATATGTATACCTTATTCAGACACGTATAATAATTCAGTAATTCTAGTACTGACAAAACTTGTAAATCCCTGGAACCTAACTTCAATCAGACCTCTTATACCTTCACATGACATAATTCTACAAGAACATTTGCGAATATTCATATCAAATGTGACCTTTCTCTCAGTACCTTTGAATTTTTAAGTAATAATGCATCATGACAATAAGACATATTAGATACATTTCCTGATTTATAATGATTTATAATTTCCTGAATTATTAATTATAATAAAACGTATAACAAGAAAAATTCTCTGGTTCCACAAAAACAAATTGCAAATAATAAACTATATTTTTCATTTCTCTTAACACTAGGGCTACCAAAGCAGTTAAGTATGAATATTCCTACGAATTTAATTCAAGTTTACTAAAATTCCTACTTGAAATTTTAGTTTAAAAATTTACTTATTTCAACATACAATACCCTCCACAAAAATTTCATCAAATCTAGTATAAATAAATACCAATCATTCAAAGTCAGCAATAAAATTCTGTGACACTCTGTACAATTATTTATCTTATCCATCGTGCCTCTGCAATTATCATTAATAATTTGCATATAACACATTTAGTTTCTCATTAAATATGGATTAAAAAAAAAAAATATTGGTAAAATTGACGTATCTCATTTTCAATACGAACCCTTCAATTTAACCTAACCCCCCGATCCCAGCCTGAAATCAGCAAGACAGGAAAATCAACGACAGAATCCGTATTCTTTCCATAAATTCGCAACAGTTCGGTGGCAGGGTAGCAGCGCAAATAAAACCGCGAACGCCATTCGAAGCAGGACACATAAATTTGATCAAGTACCTTCCACCTGTCGGGGGCAAGATTCGCTGAATTATCAGAGTCCAAATCACATTACAAAGGTGCCCTTGAGAGGCAGCGGAATATCATTACCAGCGGTTGTTATTCCCAGAGGGATATCGATGCCGTCGATTCTGCCTACCGCCATGAAGGCCGTTCCCAGGACGTATTTACGAGTTTGTTTTCCAGAAACAAGGCAGCTTGTGCCGAGTAAAAGTGTCCATCTACGTGGTCGCCTTGGAGACACGACTCGGAATCTCGATCCCCCTAAAAGAGCGGCGTCGCCGACTTCCTGCTAGCCTTTGAGCTCCGGACCTATATAGGGGGCGCTGTGAAACGTCTAACGCGCGACCCCTTCTGAATATTCTCAGAGTCTTTATCGCGTTGCATAATGCAGCAGCCGTCGTGGATCTTGGCCCGCCTGCTTGCCTCTATTTCAATTAATGCCCATTGATTCCCTGGCCCGGAGGTTGCTGGTTACCATTAACGACGTATCAGGATTTGCATGAAAATTCGCTGACGTTAAACGCCACGTTATTTCGTTAATCGGTGGAATATCAGGGACACGGTATCGCTAGGTGACGCCGATGTACGAGACGCGAAGGAATTTTCACGTGAATTCGTCGTTGCTCGAACGAGGACGTCGAACACTGGGGAATTTCGACGAAAAGCTGGAAAAAATATGGACAATTATGTTCTATTTGGTGAACAAGAGGTATAACAGGAAACGAATAGAGAATATGCATATTTTGCTCCAAGTTAATGAGGATAACATATCTTTATACAGAAAGCGCACTCGTGAAATTTAACCTAGGAATCTATTATAACTACTTAGATTTAGAACTAAACGCACGTATCACGAGTCATTTATTAACCCTTTGACTGCCACGCCGAAATCACAGTTTTGCTCAGGATGCCACGGGAAACACGGTGCATTGCTAGATGCATGATTTGTTTTAATATTTTTTTGATCGATGTTCTTATACAAATTTTTAATTGTTCAATGGGGCACTTTTTATTTCAAAGTGTCTTCCAATTAGCGGTTGTATTCAAAATGCACTAACTGTTAATTTTCATTAAACTTTTATAATTGTAAGTAGTTCAAGCGCTCCGGTTATCAATGACCACCGTGGCAGTTAAAGTATTAATATGTTTGTGAATAAACTCTTGGGAAACCTGCAAACCTATAAGAAAAATATTTAGACCTGGAAGGACATGGATTATTAAGAGGAAAGGAAATAAAAACGAATAAGGCATAAATAACCCAAGGAAAAAAATTCGAATTCTGAAATAGAAATAAATTAAAAGGAAAAAAATTATATCTGAGTACATTAAAACCTGAAAGAAATAATTAAAATCTGAAGAAAGAATTGTTATCAAGTTGTTTAAGAGAGGTGGGTGGACTAGACAGTGGCTATCGGTTAATCAATGATCTAACCAACGACCATCGAACCCCCATATCGAGGAAAATTTTAATACATTTCCGAGATCAAACTAACAAATAACTGCAGCAGCGTCGCGACGTCCTTTATATAACCCGCAATTAGTCGCACATTGATGAAAATTTCCGATTTTATCGATTACATTAATAATTATTTTCTCCGATTCCATTAATATCAGGATAATATAATATTTAAGGTATTCGAAGAAATAACGTCATTTACCAGAATTACATGGATATTTTTGCAGCCTGAGCTAAAATTTTCGGCCAATTTTAATTTTTTGATATATTTTCATATGAAAGATAAATTATTTACTTACCTTAATTATATAAATAATAGCCTAATAATTACCAAATCAGTTATACTTAACTTAATTCATCTTAATTTAAATATTATTTCGATATTGTCCACTATTGTCTACTCTTCACAGTCAAAGTTCAAACGTCCAACGTCGAAAATTTACAACATATAGAAAATACCTTAAACTTTGTGCGTAGCTCTTAGCTCGGTATCGTTCTCCAAAGAAAAATCTTTGGAAAACGGTACCAATTACCAGGTCTCACCACGTGGAGGTGGCTACGCATCGAGACCCGACATGCGCCCTAGTGGCGCAGCCTGCTGGCGCTGTCTGTATCAAAGGTACCCTAACCTAACTTGGAGCGAATTAAGTTAAAATGACTCTACTGACACTTTATTATATTTCGTGTCTTACAAAAGGGGTTTCGGTTCGGTATACTGAAACTCTACTGTCGCAACGCTAAGATATTTTCAAGTTCCCATAAAAATAGGGAATGAAATATCAAACACGCGAGCAAATAGAAAATCGCGACGCGCCCGAACGAGTTCGCGATTATTCGAAAGACCGACTAGCCTAGGCGATGTACTCCCGTGTACAGAGATAACTTCATACCTCGGCACCCTCCCGATCGGGCCTAGCTCAATTCCAGTCACTGTCGCACTCGCCAAGACTTACACGTGGACCAAGGATAGTCCCTGAACCAATGAAACTTCTAGTGTCAACGCGAGGGCCCTGCTGGGCGGTTGCCGGCCAAGACAGACACTTCGCATCCCAGCCACACGGGGTAGAACTTAATCATCCCTGTGGTCTAACCGTAGATGGTACTAGTCCGTCAGCCAGCATGTGCCCGAGCCCCAGTCGCGTACGACTTAGGCAGCGGACCGCCCCGTCGAGGTCAGAAGACGCACTGATCCGAGGGGGTCACCCTGGAACCCGATGCATGACGAGATTGACAGTGACTGGAAATGAGTGTCGGAGACGAGTCGTGAGGATGACTTACGAAGCATGTACTTATCGAGTACACGAGAGCACGTCGCGTAGGCTAGTCGGTACTTACGAACGATCGCGATTATCGCGAGAACAATTATGTTCTATTTGCTAAACGAGGGGGATAAGAAAATGATAGAGAATTTATAAATTTCGCTCCAAATTAGGTAGCTTACCTTTGTACAGATAGCGCGCACATGATACTTAGTCTATGGATCTATCTTATGATTACTTAAAAGTAAACGCACGCATCGTTCATTGATGTGTCGCAAACAGAATCTTGAGAAACCTAAAAGCTAAAACAGAATATATTATTGTTAATATGTAGCTGAAAGGAAAGGGATTAGTACGAGGAAACCATCAAGGATAATAACCAAATGGAACGAGCAAGCCAACGACGAGACCTGAGCAACATAACTACGAGACAGAAACATTCCAACGGTGAGATATAAACATACCAACGAGGAAGCGCTCGAGTATTATACGAAATACTCGAACGCTCTAACGAAAACAAATCGAACGGAAGTCGTAAAATTTGTGAAAGGAAAGATTTAGCCAACGATGAGACATAAGTAAACCAACGACGAAGCATTCGAATATTATACGAAATACTCGAATGCTGAAACAAAGACACATAGAATGAAAAAAATAAAATCTGCAAGAAGAAATTATTGTTAAATTATTTAAGAGAGTGGACAATGGCTACTGAGAAGCCATTGATCTAGCCAACGATGATATATAATATAAATAAACCAACGACGAAGCATTCGAATATTGTACAAAATACTCGAATGCACAAACAATTAAACCTAGAATAAAAGAAATAGAATCTGAAAGAAGAAAGATAATTAAAACCTGAAA
>NW_016912102.1:95407-98088 GCF_001483705.2 Eufriesea mexicana
GGCTCGAGCCTGCACGCGGGCCCCTTATATAGCGGCGGCCGGCCGAAGATCCGCGAAAATTTCCGAACTTTACCGATTCCTTTAAAAGTTACTTTTCCGCTGTAATAACTAATAATTTATTAACTTTCTTGACTTTTATCGTTAATCTACGTTGCAAACTATTTGTTATCAACAATTTTAATTTGCTATTAACAATAAGTTTTTTAATTTATTAGCTTTTTGTATGTTACGGATACATTTTAATACAAATACGTTGTTTGTTTAAGTAGTAGCTAATAATTTATTAACTCTTTTTACTTTTATCGTTAATATACGTTGCAAAATATTTGTCATTAGCAATCAATGTAGCAATTTATTAATTTTTGCTAGTTACAGATACATTTTCAAGCAAACACGTTATATGTACTAATGATAGCCTATAATTTAGTCATTTTTCGACTTGTATTATAAATTTACGCTATATACAAATTGTTATTAACAATATTAATTTCTTATTAACAATCGGTGTTATAATTTATAAGCTTCTTGCAAATTATCGGTACATTTTAATATAAATTCGTTATTATAGTTTAGATAATAGCCAACAATTTGTTAGGTTTCTCACATTTATTATAAACTTACGTTATGAACAATTTGTTATTATCTATATTAATTTGTTATTAAAAATCAGTGTAATAAATTACACACTTTGTGTAAATTATAGATATATTTTATTATAAATATGTTATAAGCTCTAGTAATTGTCAGTGATTTATTAATTTTTTCGCTTTTATTATAAATTTACGTTGTGAATGCTGTATTATTTATAATAAATTTGATAATTTATGCATTCTCTATAAACTGATACTGCATTTGCACCTCTACGTGATAAATTTCTGTGATACGTATATGTATTGTAGGGGTGGGAAATAAGAGAATATGTAGAGAAAGGTTGTTTTTAGAAAGAGTAATCACTTTTAAAAGCTAAAGGTGTGGAACAATTTGAATCAGAAATACGCATTTAATAAAATAAATTCCACGAGAATTACTTAATGGATATTTCAAATTAAAATTCGAATGAAAATTCAGGCGACTTCAATCAGTGCCATTTATGAGTTTGAATTAGAAACCCGCGGAGTTTGTCGGATAGCTCTTCGCTCATTCTATGCTCCTGTTACCTAACACTGGTTTTCAGTCCACTAGTACCGCCAATGAGAAAAACTTGCGATCAGTGCCATCTGTAATTTTTGAATCGAAGATCGATAAAGTAACAGGAGCACAGAATGAACTTGGAAGTATCGACAACCTCGTTGAGTTTTCAGTTGAAACTCATAGATGTCGCTGATCGCAAGTCTTTTTAATTGGTTATCTTAGCGCCAATCAGTAATAAACACCACCCTTAGAAAAAGACAGAGAATAATGATTCGCCAATATCATTGACTTGAAAGGAAAATCATCAAATTATTCAGTTTCTGTGAATAATTTGTGAACTTTTATAGTTGCATCGTAAAGAGGCACCCTTTAAGAACTTTCTAATATTATTTTAGATATAAATTTTTCTTTAGTTAATTAATTATTAATAATTATTGCATGGAGTGTTCTATCTGTTACCGAAGATCCTAATAGTTTGTCAATAATAACTATGTTCTATGCAATTAATTTATGAATGACATTCACGCATTATAAAAAGAATATCCGTAGCTACATTCCCGTATAATTTTTGTTCATGTTTTACTTCTAGTTTTGTACATAATTAAATATTTTAATTGACGAACGCGCCAGTTGTTATTATCAAATCACGTACGCCGTCAAATAATTATTAATAACAAGCTAATTAGCCACAAATTATTATCGAAAATTGCATGGGAATGTTGAATATAGTTCTAGCTTTGCGATGCAGCTATAAAAGTTCATAAATTAATAGCAGAAACTTGATAATTTGTGATTTTTCACTGCCGCGTCGTATCTATCCTTTTCTAACCGCATGCTGTCCCTTTCTATCTCGTGACTAAGTTCCGAAGACCTCCTAGTGCATTCTGTATTTCTATTACTTTTTTGAGCTTCGCCACCCAAATCATAGATGACGCTGACCGAATACCGGTTTAACTTTTACCCTTGCCTATCTCATTGAAGGTATTCGCACGGTATAACGGGTTGCATCAGGGGCATATTGAGGTTATTTTTTGAACACAGAAATTACAGATTTCTTTTTCAATTTATGTCAAGGATGGTAAAAAATAAATTTGAAATAACATTCATGAGGGATATATAATTGTGGCGGAGAGTTATAATAATTATTAGGTCCGAGGAAAAAAATAAAAATTATCTGCCTTTTTATAATTAATTTATTTTTCTTACGGAAATAATTTGTATTAGTCAAATGTAACCATCATGAACAATGCAGCAGAGAATTTTTATACACTTCTCCTAATATATTGTTATATATTTTGAAAATACAATTTAAAATAGTAGTAAAAGTTTCTATCATATAACTATATATATATTAATATAATAATATAAATAATATAAATATAATATAAATAATATAAACATAATATATATATAATATAAATAATATAAATATAATATATATATAATATAAATAATATAAATATGTAAATATATATACACGTCTGTATGTTAAACACGAAATTCATTCTTCTATTCCTTATTTTGTTACAATTATTGTAATCGAGAATTTC
>NW_016912102.1:99214-114000 GCF_001483705.2 Eufriesea mexicana
AAATTAGGTAGCTTACCTTCGTACAGATAGCGCGCACATGACACTTAGTCTATGGATCTATCTTATGATTACTTAAAAGTAAACTCACGCATCCTTCATTGATGTGTCACGAATGAAGTCTCGAAACCTAAAAGCTAAAACAGAATATATTATTGTTAGTATGTAGCTGAAAGGAAAGGGATTAGTACGAGGAAACCATCGAGGTTAATAACCAAATGGAACGACCAAGCCAACGACGAGACCTGAACAACATAGCTACGAGACAGAAACATTCCAACGGTGAGATATAAACATACCAACGAGGAAGCGCTCGAGTATTATACGAAATACTCGAACGCTCTAACGAAAACAAATGGAACGGAAGTCGTAAAATTTGTGAAAGGAAAGATTTAGCCAACGATGAGACATAAGTAAACCAACGACGAAGCATTCGAATATTGTACGAAATACTCGAATGCACAAACAATGAAAACTAGTGTGAAAGAAATAAAATCTGAAAGGAAAAAGATAATTAAAACCTGAAAGAAAGAATTATAATTAAATTATTTAAGAGAGTGGACAATGGCCACTGAATAGCCATTGATCTAGCCAACGATGATATAACGAAGCATTCGAATATTGTACAAAATACTCGAATGCACAAACAATGAAACCTACAATAAAAGAAATAGAATCTGAAAGAAGAAAGATAAGTAAAACCTGAAACAAAAAGTAATTAGTCCCTGAAAGAAAAAATGTTAACGCGACCGTCCGAAGTCGAACCGACAACTGGCTCGAGCCTTCACGCGAGCCCCTTATATAGCGGCGGCCGGCCGAAGATCGGCGAAAATTTCCGAACTTCACCGATTCCTTTAAAAGTTTCTTTTCCGCTATAATAGGTAATAATTTATTAACTTTTTTGACTTTTATCGTTAATATACGTTCCAAAATCTTTGTTATTAACGATTATAATTTGCTATTAACAATAAAGTTACTAATATAATAGCGTTTTGTAAGTTACAAAAACGTTCTAACACAAATACGTTGTTTGTTTAAGAAGTGGATAATAAGTTATTAACTTTTTGACTGTTATTGTTAATGTACGTTGCAAACTATTTGTTGTCAATGGTTCTATTTTGTTATTAACAGTAAATTTATTAATTTGTTAGCTTTTTGTAGGTAACGTATACATTTTAATGCAAATACGTTGTTTGTTTAAGTAGTAGCTAATAATTTATTAACTTTCTTTGCTTTTATCGTTAATATACTTTGCAAAATATTTGTCATTAACAATCGTTGTAGTAATTTATTTACTTTTTTCTAATTATAGACATATTTTGAAGCAAACACTTTATATGTACTAGTGATAGCCTATAATTTAGTAATTTTTCCACTTGCATTATAAATTTACGTTGTATACAATTTGTTATTAACAATATTAACTTGTTATTAACAATCGGTGTAATAAATTTCACATCTTGTTTAAATTATAGAAATATTTTATTGTAAATATGTTATAAGTTCCAGTAATAGCCAATGATTTATTAATTTTTTCACTTTTATTATAAATTTACGTTGTGAAGAATGTTATTAGTAGTTATTGCACAGTGTTCGAACTGTTGCCGAAGGTCCTAATAGTTTGTCAATAATATCTATCTTTTATGCAACTAAATTATGAATTACATTCACGCATTATTAAAACAATATCCTTTGCAACATCCCATATAATTTTTGTTCATAATTTACTTATAGTTTTGTACATAATTAAATATTTTAATTGACAATCACGCCGGTTGTTGTTATCAAATCACGTACGCCTTTAAATAATTATTAATAACAATCTAATTAGCCACAAATTATTATCGAAAATTGCATGAGAATGTTGCCTAAAGTTCTAGCTTTGCGATGCAGCTATAAAAGTTCATAAATTAATAGCAGAAGCATGAGAATTTGTGATTTTTCACTGGTGCATCGTCTCTATCCTTTTCTAACCGCTTGCTGTCCCTTTCTATCACGTGACTAAGTTCCGAAGACCTCCTAGTGCATTCTGTATTCCTGTTACTTTCTTGAGCTTCGCGTCCCAAATCACAGATGGTGCTGATCGAATGTCGCTTCAACTTCCATCCTTGTCTATCTCATTGGAGGTATTAGCGCGGTATAATTGTTATTAACGATAAATTATAATTAAATTTATTTTCTCAAATACAAATTTCAGTGATGCATCTCGATTAATTGTAATTATTTTTACTACCATTTAAACACGAGAATATACACATAGAAAATTAGGTTACTGATCATCGATTAATGGTGGAGAAACGGATTAAAAAGTGATTACATCGGGCTGCAACGTGGTATTTTGGCGTCCTTGACGTCACTGATTACGAATTGATCATTATATTTGAAAATTTCATGCGGCGTCTGATGCACTGAAATGTATATAAGGAACATGTCATAGCAGCAAAACATAGTTTTACCTACTATATATATCGTCACTAGGTCGATCTTAGTTGGCGACGATTAGTGACGGACGGTTCTTTGAGGAAGGTTCTGTCTAGCTTCGAAGTGTTAAGTGGACTGTATTTTAGGAGAACTCTCTTCGTGACTGTTCTGTCGGTGGTTTTATAAGCTTCGTCTGTCTACTGATTGCTTGCGAATAATATTGGGGGTGTGTGCTAGCTCCAGCGTCTTTCGGTGGTGGTGGTTGTTTAAACAATCTGGGTCCTTATGCCTGTCGTCTTAAGGGTGATATATTGTTGCTTGTTACGGTTTACCCAAGTGGTGGCTTAGGTGACAATGAGTGTATAGAAGTCAAGGGACGCCGACAATAAGGACATAAAACAGTCCTCCACTTGACCTGGGACATTGCGGTCCTAGGGCCGCAACACTGGTACTTGTAAAATTTCAGAGCATCTTTGCTTTTATCGTTAATATACTTTGCAAAATATTTGTCATTAACAATCATTGTAGTAATTTATTTACTTGTTTAAATTATAGAAATATTTTATTGTAAATATGTTATAAGTTCCAGTAATAGCCAATGATTTATTAATTTTTTCACTTTTATTATAAATTTACGTTGTGAAGAATGTTATTAGTAGTTATTGCAAAGTGTTCGAACTGTTGCCGAAGGTCCTAATAGTTTGTCAATAATATCTATCTTTTATGCAACTAAATTATGAATTACATTCACGCATTATTAAAACAATATCCTTTGCAACATCCCATATAATTTTTGTTCATAATTTACTTCTAGTTTTGTACATAATTAAATATTTTAATTGACAATCACGCCGGTTGTTGTTATCAAATCACGTACGCCTTTAAATAATTATTAATAACAATCTAATTAGCCACAAATTATTATCGAAAATTGCATGAGAATGTTGCCTAAAGTTCTAGCTTTGCGATGCAGCTATAAAAGTTCATAAATTAATAGCAGAAGCATGAGAATTTGTGATTTTTCACTGGTGCATCGTCTCTATCCTTTTCTAACCGCTTGCTGTCCCTTTCTATCACGTGACTAAGTTCCGAAGACCTCCTAGTGCATTCTGTATTCCTGTTACTTTCTTGAGCTTCGCGTCCCAAATCACAGATGGTGCTGATCGAATGTCGCTTCAACTTCCATCCTTGTCTATCTCATTGGAGGTATTAGCGCGGTATAATTGTTATTAACGATAAATTATAATTAAATTTATTTTCTCAAATACAAATTTCAGTGATGCATCTCGATTAATTGTAATTATTTTTACTACCATTTAAACACGAGAATATACACATAGAAAATTAGGTTACTGATCATCGATTAATGGTGGAGAAACGGATTAAAAAGTGATTACATCGGGCTGCAACGTGGTATTTTGGCGTCCTTGACGTCACTGATTACGAATTGATCATTATATTTGAAAATTTCATGCGGCGTCTGATGCACTGAAATGTATATAAGGAACATGTCATAGCAGCAAAACATAGTTTTACCTACTATATATATCGTCACTAGGTCGATCTTAGTTGGCGACGATTAGTGACGGACGGTTCTTTGAGGAAGGTTCTGTCTAGCTTCGAAGTGTTAAGTGGACTGTATTTTAGGAGAACTCTCTTCGTGACTGTTCTGTCGGTGGTTTTATAAGCTTCGTCTGTCTACTGATTGCTTGCGAATAATATTGGGGGTGTGTGCTAGCTCCAGCGTCTTTCGGTGGTGGTGGTTGTTTAAACAATCTGGGTCCTTATGCCTGTCGTCTTAAGGGTGATATATTGTTGCTTGTTACGGTTTACCCAAGTGGTGGCTTAGGTGACAATGAGTGTATAGAAGTCAAGGGACGCCGACAATAAGGACATAAAACAGTCCTCCACTTGACCTGGGACATTGAGGTCCTAGGGCCGCAACACTGGTACTTGCAAAATTTCAGAGCCTCCGAATTTAGATACACAGTCTGTCCTAAACAAAAGGATGAACGGAATACCGGAAACGATATTTTAAGAATTAACCCTTTCGGTACTATTGCCGACCATTGGCGGCGGCCATGAAACCTTCTCTGGGTACTACCGTCGTCTACTGACGGCATCCACGAAACGTCACCGATGACTGTCGCGATCCAAATGAAAAATTTAGTGTCAATCACGCTCGAGGTTTCTATGAATACCGCAAAACACGTTTTCGCGGCTTCCAGTGCAACCACTCTTGTGGAAAACTTCCTCGTACCACGAATGCATTACCCCGGCCAGCTCCTCCGTACCGCAAGGGTTAACACTTATTTAAGCTGAAAAATTGTCTTCTGTACAGCTTTTTGGCGAAATTTCACTCTACGTCGTGCATCCCTTGCCCCTTCCTCACCCTTTAATATCGTATCGTTCTAAGGCATCCCAGAAAAATGTTATGGGGAAGTGCTTTCCTGATACGCCGACTGCTCCTGTTCGATATCGAATGCTTCATATCGCGCATTTATTACGTTTGGGAATGCTGCAGGTTGTTGAGAGAGATTTAGCTGTAGGTGATAAGGGGTGTTATTAAATTTCATCATCCTCTGGCTTTCTCCGAAGGAATATTTCGATGAAGCATCAGCCATTGTTTTGTACTTGGAATTGTCAGTTGGGAGACTAGTTTTGTGTCCATGTTTTTTCAGTTTAATTCCTTTTCTGGGATTTGCGAAGCGTCAGGAATTGTTTCGGTTTTTGAACTGCCGATTGGTAGGCTGACTTTGCACGCGCGTGTGTTTTCATTTTAGATTAGGTTCGCCTTTGACAATGGCCAGGGAAATTTCAACGAAGTATCAGGAAATCTATTGTCTTTGGAATTCTTTTCCTGTGTTTTTTTAAATAAATCTCTTTCTGGAAATTTGTTTTCATTTCAGATTAGGTTCGCCTTTGACAATGATCAGGGAAATTTCAGCGAAGTATCAGGAAATCTATTGTTTTTTAACTCTTTTTGTGTGTTCCTTTTTAAATAAATCTCTTTTTGGGTTTGGTGAGGAAAATTTTAGCCAAGTGTCAGCATCTATTCTGATTTCAAAACTGTCTTTTCATTAATTGAACTGTTTTTGATTAATTTTGAGTGTGCGTGAATTTTTCTTCTTTTTTCTTTTTTAATATCGGTAAATTTTGAATCAAAGTATATAACTGAAATAGTATTTAATACTAGGTTATTGTGGATAGAAAATTGGAAAATATTGTACATTTGTAAACTAAGGTTAGTACTTAACGCTGTTTACTTTCAAACTTCTTACTTTGGTTTTGGAAGAAAAGTTAGTGAAGTGACAGGATTTGAAACTTGCTTTTTGAAAGTCACGCCTGGTTAAGTAATCTTGTACTTTTTCCTTTACTGGCGAATTTTGTTTCAAGATATTTAGAGGAATGAAAGAAAGTTCGATGCGAAGGGTTTGTAAAGTATATAATTGAATTGTTATTTATTATATAAATAATATAAATTATTATATAAATATTATTTAAATATAAATTTAAATTTTATTTTATTTTATTTTATTTAAAATTAAATTGTTGCTATTACTTATATGTAAGAAATAAAAACCTAGTATAAATCTAGTTATAATATATAAATCTTAGCTAAAATTATGTTTAAAGGCTAAAATTATCGTGCCAATTAGTGTAACTATTTCCAGATTTCTTCATTTAATTATTATTGAAAATGTACTATTATTAGTGCTCTTGATAAAATTATTGTATTGATTTTTATTGAGATAGGGTAACTATATGTACCTATTTATCATTATTATATCACTTTCGTTAATATTATTTATGTGTATTATATTCAGATACACATTATATGTTACACAACAGGTTCTAATATTAGTAGATAGAAGGAGGATTATAAAATCAAAGTATTTGAGGTCATTTTGTCAACAATTTGAATTTAAAAATTAAAATTAATATTTAACAAATAAATTAATAAAAAATACGAAATAATAAAGTAATATAAATTTAATTAAAAATGTGATATAAATATGAATAAAATTTTGAACTTATATGATTATGATTTTTCGTAACAATTGGAAAAGAAATATAAATAATTTAATGTTAATAATAATTTGGAAACTAAGTACTATCAGTACATCAAATTATTCCATAGTCTTTTCTTTTCGGTCCTTTAAAGTACTGAAACTTTCTCTCATAGAACTGCTTGTCGCGAAAATCACTTTTGCGATACTTTTCAAAGTTATTATAATTTCTATCGCTTTTAACTGTCGCAAGAATATGATTTTCCTTAGCTATTTTTATTCATATTGTGAATAATAAAATATTGAAATAATTTATAAAGTGTCCTTAAATAAACATTCGTGAATTACTATAATTCGAGAATTTTTTAATTTTTTAAGAATAAATTATTGTGCTTCCTATGAAAATAATTATATTTCTATACAATTCTCAAGAATTGCAATAATTATTGTAATTCTAAATTACAATTTATATGCAAGAAAATATTTATATATTTCGACATTATGTTCATAACAATAAACTATTATTTTAATAAGATTAAATAGAAAAATCACTGTTTCTTAAAGTTATTAGCATCGTAGCAATTACTATATCTTTACCTCAATTTATCATTATGCACATTTAAAACACACCTTACCCTTAATTTATTATCTAAACATAATGTAACAAAATTAAAAATTATATATTTACAAAACACACTCTTAGTTTATCATGCTAACGTAATTCAGCAATATTATAAATTCAAAATTTACAGAACATATCTGAATAAAAATCTCACCCCTAATTTACTATGTACATATACACAAAAGACAAAAAGGATAGTGACATTTTTCATTTTTACAATAACGGGTGTAAATATAGTTTGCAATACGGAGCTGAAGAAAATTCGTCGTTAAATATTCAATAGACAGAATTAGAAATTTCTAAGCTTTTTCTACGCGATTTCTAATTAAGTCGAATTTGAAATGAGGGTCGATTAATTAGCCAGGCGACGCTATTGGGAATTTCGTTAAGCTTTAATGGAAACGTGTGCGAGGTATCGATCGTGTAGCTTCTGTGCAGAGGAATCGTCACACGAACTGCCAACCGAGTGTTGACATCGTAAAGACGTCAAACTTTTCACTTTTTCGCGGATTGTACGGATTTAAACGCGTTCAGCGATTGTAAGTCGGTGCAGGGGCAAACGCGTGCTGGGGAAAGAGGGAACAATGAAATGTGAGGAAGACGAAGGTTAAAAGGAAGTGGTAATAGATGCATGGGAAACACGATAGTTAGGACACGAAAGCTTAAAAGCTTTTCCTGCTTCCATTTTCCTCCAGCTGCTTTCGTTGTTATCATTTCTTAACATTTATAGCAGCCAACTGATCTTTACTTAGGTGCAGTGTATATTAATGTTATATTAATTGAAATGGAGTAGGTACACATGCTAACAATAATTAAACAAAAAATAATAATGATACATGAATTTTTGTATTTTTTTTTTATTTTCTAAGAATAAAATCGAAATATTATAAATAGTAACATAAGTAACATAAATTATAATTATGTTAGACTGAAATAGTAGTATGAATTTGTATTATAAAAGTAGATTAAATTAATAGATTATAATAGCAGTATAAATAAAATTAATTATAAATCGAAATTTAAAATGAACTTTATTATAAGACACACGAGAGGAACAAGCTATTTTTATTATAATTTTTCATAAATATCATGTTGATTATTATTTTTTAACATTGGAGGTATTAATTTGTGATGTGTTCTTAAATATAATTTGTATTAACGCTTATTTAATTGCAGTGGAGTGATGAAAGTGAAAGACAATTAATACAATTAAAGTATTAATTACATTAATTAAAAAGTTGAAACATAGCAGCCAATCTTTACTTAAGTAGGGTGTATATTAATGAATTTTTGTATTTTTTTTTCTTTTTTCTAAGAATGAAATTAAAATATTATAAATTGTAACATAAATTATAATTATTGTAGAGATACTGGTATTATAAAAGTAGATTAAATTAATAAATTAAAATAGCAGTATAAATAAAATTAATTATGGATCGAAATGTAAAATAAGCTATATTATTGGACACATTAGAGGAACAAGCTATTTCTACTATAATTTTTCATAAATATCATGTTGATTATTATTTTTTAACATTGGAAGTATTAATCTGTGAGGTGTACTTAAATATAATTTATATTAATTCAAGTGGAATGATGAAAGTGAAAGGCAATTAATGCAATTAAAGTATTAATTACATTAATTAAAAAGTTGAAAAATTAAAGTATTAGAAAAATTTCGAGAAATATTGTTTATTATTCTGTCTGTCAACTAAATTTCGGTTCTTTATATAAATACTCTTTATATAAATATTATATAAGGTATAAAGAGTATTTATATAAAGAACGGAAATTTAGCTGACAGACAGAATAATAAACAATATTTCACAAAATTTCTCTAATACTTTAATTGTTCAACTTTTTTATATTTAGTATCTTTTTATATATATATTTTTTTCTTTATACTTGTAGTAAGTTTGGAAAAATATTTGAAATGAAAATTTATGTCTTTCTTCTTTTTAAAATTGCACTATTAGAATATTAGCAATTTTTTATTTTTATGAAAAATTAATTCCACTAAGCAATTTCTGAAATATTCTTTGTTAATGTTAAGGATTGTATAATTTTGCATATATGATATAAATGGGAAATAATGTGTGTACATATCTTAAATGGAACCAAGATAATGTATTGAAATAAAATACATACTATATTATATACATAATTTACATTTTAAATTCATTCTCACTATATAATAATTAGAAACGTTAGTTATATTATTAAAATATATCGAGTACATTTACGAAACTTTCATTACGAAATTTACGAAATTTTCATTATAAATTTATATTGTTGGTCAAGTGATACAGTTACAGAAAAATGGTATACAGCGAATGGTTTAAGTATTATTAAAACATAGCAAAAATTTTCTGCAGTTTTTAATTTCTATGTAGTTTACCTTTTATTGCTCTCTTGTTACACAGATTTTCCGCATGTATTTCGTGACAGGTGTCCCCAGACGATTTATTCTATATTATCGACGGACAGCGATGCGTGACTATTTAAATTTTTGTGTCAAAAAAATTGTTTTCTGACATTTTTATACGATCAAAATAGCAAACTTTGCTATCACGAAGATACAAATTAATTGCAGTTCATTATTATTCTCTACGTAGCTAAATGCTATAATAAATAATAAAATTAACACGTTTAAATAAAAATAAAAATATTTTGGGGTGTTGAAGGAATTTAAAAGCACTAGATAATAAGATTAATATCAGTAATGTAATTAATATTCGATCCATAGGTATGTGATAAAGTTGTATCTTTTGTTAGTTGGAATTTTTATGAACTTATACAATGTGTGCCACTAATAATAATAAATAATACTAATAATAAATAACATTAATAAAGTACTAATAAGTTATGCAACATTTCAAATTATTATTCAATTATTAATATATATAATGACATGTATAATATTTATAACAATATGTATGGAAATATACAATATATAATAGCTTACTCTTATGCATATTGCATTCTAATAAATTTCTAATATCTTTGCTATTCAAACTTATGTATTAGTATTAAATATTTAGTAAAATATATTCTTAACATAATAATGTTTGAAATAATTTTCTCAGATCTTTTTTTAATATAAATCTAACTAGAACACTAATTAAATTATATATTAAATTTATTGTTACTTAAACAACGTTGAATAATAATTAAATAATATTTAATAACTTAATTTCAATTATTTTAATTATTAAATAATGCCCTTAAACTTGATATATTAATATAAAATGTTAATAATAATCTCATATTTTATAATCACAAATTGCCAAATACCAATTTTTCATTTCGACACGTCATTTCTTTCGTTATCAAATTTCACTGTGTAATTACCTTATGCACCGAGTTATATCGCAATTCATAGCCAAATAACTATCCCAATCTGTCACTATAGGATCGTTACGGCATATGGTAAAATAAAACGGGAAAGACCTGGATGCAAAGTGCGATCATTACGTAACAGGTGGCTTTCTATAGCTTTCCTAAGTACCAATTTACACGTGTGTAAGCAGCGAATGTATTTTATAGGACAATAAAATTGAAATACTGCCTTTCTCTCCAATTTTTCAAAATTGATGGCGTCCGTTGTTGATACAGTGTATATTACCTATTTTGTGCGATAAAAGATGATAGAAATGATTAGCTTTTATATTAAAATTATCAAATTATTCAGAATAATTGATTCCAGACGTTTTTATTATTTTGCTGCTATTGAAAATACTTGATAATACATAAATTTTAGTGAAACCACTATAATACTATTGTAAAATATTATAAATATGCTATAAATAAAATTATAATTCTAAAATGCTATAAAGATAACAATATAATAATAGTATAGTAATTAATATAGTAATTAATATAATAATAGTAATAGTAATAATACAACTACTATTAACATTAGGTTTAAATGAAAGCAGTTGTATTGTTATCAAATTAAAAATATTATAATTCTGATATATAAATATTATAATATATCGTTGTAATATCCTTATAAATTTTAATATCATTATATCATTATCATTACGAAAAGGTATTACAAAGTACTATAGATATTATAGCATTTTTAGGGAAAGTATTGTAACTCAATTTTAGTCACTCTACTCTGAAAATTTCTTATTGGCACGAAAAATGCCAATAACATAGAACGAAACATTCTGATTATGTTTAATCTGTTCTGCATTTTCATCGGCTCTATTTTATTCTCAATCGAACAATGTTTGAAACGTGATGGATTGCGCGCATTCTCTCTCATGATTTCGTATGCAAGAGTTCAGCCGTATGCTTGCGTGTGAAATCCACCTTACATATGTGTGAATGTCGTGTCTTGAAATTCCCAATGAATTGTAGAAATGAAAACGTACGATCCTGCGCGGAAAATAAGTTAGTATTCTGCATGAGCGACGTGGGTTTCGAATTTTCTTCGTCCGGGATATATTTGCAAACGTGATTTGGTTTCATGTAACAGATCCCAATTCGTATTTCACTGTCGACTGTTATTACATTAGTAAAAGTTTCCAATTTTGACTCTTTTTTCGTTTTTCTCTTCTAGTTTGAACAAAATTTTAAGATAAATGGTATCACTGTAAAAAATGTTCTATTTTCTATGGTACAGCTGTCATAACTTTCAGAATAATGTAATTATAGGAAATACAATGTGAAAATAAGTTAGTTTCGTTGATTATTGGTTTGTTCCACTGTCGACTGATATTACATCAGTAAAAGTTCCCAATTCTGACTCTCTTTTTCATTTTTCCTCTTCTATTTTTAATAAAATTTTAAGATCAATGGTATCACTGTGAAAAATTATCTATTTTCTATGTTATAGCTGTCATAACTTTCAGAATAATATAATTATAGGAAACATAATGTGAAAATAAGTTAGTTTTGTTGATTATTATTTTATTTCACTGTTGACTGCTATTACATTAGTTATAATTCTCAATTCTGACCCTCTTTTTCGTTTTTCCTCTTCGATTTTTAATAAAATTTTAAGATCAATGGTATCACTGTGAAAAATTGTCTATTTTCTATATTGTAGCTGTCATAACTTACAGAATAATATAATTATAGGAAATACAATGTGAAAATAAGTTAGTTTCGTTGATTATTGGTTTGTTCCACTGTCGACTGCTATTACATTTGTAAAAGTTCCCAATTCTAACCCTTTTTTCATATTTCTCCTTCTATTTTTAATAAAATATTAAGATCAATGGTATCACTGTGAAAAATTATCTATTTTCTATGTTATAGCTGTCATAACTTTCAGAATAATGTAATTATAGGAAATATAATATAAAAATAAATTATTTTTGTTAATTACCGTTTTATTGGTTCATTATTGTCTTACAAATTAGGTGAGAGTATCCCGAGTGCATTATTGTCCATGATTATAATAATTCATGCTTCTGAATATCATATTATCCAAATAAGCCACTGAGCATACTCTCTACAAAATATTCTTACATTTCTACATAAAGTTACTTATATGACATGAATTTTCTAGAGTATCGTATTTTGCAGGCTTTACTGGGGAACAAAATTGGAATTTTTCATCGAACAGAGCTGTCTAAACAGTTTTCATTTCGATTAGATCGAGAAAATATATACGGGGGTTTACCATCACGCAGCCATTGCTCGATTCTCTAGCCTCGACAGTGTCGTAGCTACGCGTATTCCGGGTACCAAGTGCAATGGAGCTAATATATAACAGTCGACGAGAAAAAGGAAATTCAATTTTGTTATAAAATCCAGGAAAATTGACAATGTTTCAAAAAGAAACATTGAAAATTTAAAATAGATAGGAAATTTCTTATATTTCGAGCATAACTCTTTGCTTATTAGTATCGTCTTCCAAAAATTATTTTTTGGAGAACGATACCATTTACCTGGTCTCACCACGTAGAGGTGGCTACTTACAAAAACTTTGCTCTTAGGGAACTTACAATAAACACCCTATTGACAACCTTCTGTGCCAAAGATAGTCCTGTCTAACATAGAGAAAAAGCTACTCACACTATATGAGTTTCATAAAAGAGAATTCGGATTAGTACACTAAATTTTCATACTCTACTTTCGTGACGCTAATATTTTTCATTTCTAACTATAGTGTATAATGTTTCAATACTGTAATGTCCCTAAGTGCCCTCATAAATTAGCATTCACGAAAAATATATATATAGCAATCCCTCAAAAAGAAGAAGAAAATAAAAATAAAAATTGACACGAATTCGTAAATCTTAGTCCCTTTCGAGAAAAATATATAATATTTTTCATCGACATATTAGTCTTACAATTTACCATAGCATACGTGAAATATACTTTAGAAGTTTGTTATAAAACCAATTAAATATCACAAATCCTTCTGACATTTATACAATATCAAACTCCTTAAATAAAGAATATTTTTAACCATATAATAGGAAAATAGAATATATGAGGAATTTATATTTCATTTTAACCCTTCTTACATTTTCCTGTTACAAGTATATAGGTAAGACTAATATCTGAACAGGTGGTTTCTAAATTTTTACATCCACAGGTGAGATATTTCGTGAGGAAATATTCGTGCAAAACTATAGACGTCTATATCTCGTGCATCCGTCTCTTAATGTATAAATAAATAAATGTTGCTCTAGGGCAGAACGTGGGTCTAAAGCCGAGCTTTAATGTAGCTTTATGACTGAAACTCGCATAGGTGGCGTAGATTATATTTGACCGAACACTTTATGGACACCGGCCCATGCATGAAACATTAAAACGATAAAAGAAGTATTTTCTACACGTGCTCGACATTGCAACTGTCTACGCGAAAATATTTTATTATACATATGTAAAATATTATTTTACAGTGGAAGAAAATTTTCCCCAGGGGGAAAAAGACTGATAAAAAATTGTCTTTTTGTTCCAAATCTCTACATTTTGCTGCAAAATGTATCTTCAACGAGAAAAAGAATGCCATTCTTCGAAACGAGCTATTTTTGTAAATACTGTGACGTTGCACGTGTGCTCTTAAATTGTCAAAAATAGTATGCACATTCGTGTTGTTAAATTATACAAAAAGTTTGGATGGGACGAAGGGAACTTGTTTCGAGAAATACCTCGAAAAAGGAAGAGATATTCCGAGAAGAAATATCGCGAGATATTTCATCTGTAGATGATAAGAGGACAAAAGCTGAAAATTTCGCGATCATATACAAAAATAGTTTGAATTTTAAATATATTGTAAAATGTAAAGTGAGTAAAATATATATAAATATGTTATATAAAATAAATACTATAGGTACATGAAAGAAGTTTAAAATAAAAATATGCAATAAAATTTAAAACGAATATAATATATAAAACTAGATTAATATAAAAATATATAATATTGTATGGAATAAACAAAATATGGAAAGAATCTATAAAATATTGGTATGTAATAAAATTTGAAATGAAAATATGTAATATGTTATAAGGAATAATTTCAGAAATTAAATAGTGCAAATACAAAAATAGTTTGAATTTTAAATATATTATAAAATGTAAAATGAAGAAAATGTATAAAAATATGTTATAATATATAAAATAAATACTGTAGATATATGAAAGAAGTTTAAAATAAAAAATACACAATAAAATTTAAAAGGAATATAATACATGAAACTAGTTTAATATAAAAATATATACTATTGTATGGAATAAACATAAAATATGGAAAAAATCTATAAAATATT
>NW_016912102.1:114104-137756 GCF_001483705.2 Eufriesea mexicana
ATAGAGTAAATACAAAAATAGTTTGAATTTTAAATATATTATAAAATGTAAAATGAACAAAATATACAAAAATGTGTTATAATATATAAAATAAATACTGTAGATATATGAAAGAAATTTAAAATAAAAATACACAATAAAATTTAAAAGGAATATAATACATGAAGCTAGTTTAATATAAAAATATATAATATTGTATGGAATAAACATAAAATATGGAAAAAATCTATAAAATATTCATATATAATAAAATTTGAAATAAAAATATGTAATATGATATTGAGAATAATTCCAGAAATTAAATAGTACAAAATTTGATAATGTAATAATTTGGAATATATTATATGCCTGTAGTAAATATTTATTTGAATAATATGATTCCCTATGCTTTCTAGTAGCCACCCTAAAAAATTTATTGTACATCAAGTGACTGTTCTCTGTCCTATATAATTAAAGTAGAAAAAGGAGAAAATGCGAAAAAACGAAAAAAGGAGTCAATGTTTGCAATCGCGTCTGAGAAAAGCTTGGAGTACTTTATTTGAACCACCCTGTATACACACTGCTCGTACGAAAGTAGGAAAGAGCATTTAGGCAGCTTTTGTTATTCTGACTCGCGAATGCAAGGATTACATTTCAGTATCCATTTTAACATTCTTAAGGAAACGGTGGTAGTAGCTGAAACAAAATTCAGGGTGCAAAATTAAACCTCCATTGAGATCGAGTGTATAGTCTACCACCTTGCAGCATGGAGCTATTCAATATGTGATATTTTGTTTAATTTATACTATGATTTTCGATTTATCAGACTAAATAATATATAATCAATGTTGACAAATATAAAATAATTTCTTCTTTTCTTTTATACAATTTATCTGTAACATAACTGACATATTCAAAATTTTGTTTAATTTTCAATTTATAATTTATTTCTGAAAATATAGAATACAATATATTTATAAATGCACTGAAAGGTTATATAAAAATAAGAAATTTAAAATCATTATTGCAAGTGGGAAATTCACGTCAATATTATTTTAAAGAACTACAAAAATTTATTGTACTTATATATTTAGTTGCATTTATATTATCCCTAAATATGAAAATTATTGAAGTACTGAGATACATTTTGTTTTGCCTGCTATTAGTTATACTTCTAATAATATTTCAAAAATAACTATTATTGAATATAGTATGTTTACAAAACTCAAAATATTATACATTTACATTAAAATAATGGAAAAATGGTATTTCTAAAAATTGCACTTCTATATTTACTGTCACTTCATTTACTATATCACTATAGCTATATATTTTAGTAACAGTATAAATTTATTTTCCTTTCTACTTGTCTCTTTGTTTTCTTCTTTCTACGAATGACGTACGTGTACATATGTACATTTACACATACGTTATCAAAAGCACAATATTCCTAGAAGAAATTAATACCATAATTCATCGCAACAATTAATAGTGTTATAATAAAATAAAATAAAATAAAATAGAACAAACATCAGTAACTTTAACACTAAACCGACCATGACCAGTCAAATGTCAGACAGATGAAAAAGAAAAGAAAAATGTTGAAAAATTAATTTTATTGCAAGAAAAATCGTGAAAACTAATAATCAAAATGACAACATTGAAACCGGAATAAAAATTTTGAAAATTGCCGTCAGGTTATGGTAGATTTATTGTTAAAATAGAAGGATCCTATTGGTCGTCGATAACTGTTGCATCTCTAGATAAATAAATCAAAGAAAAAAAATGGAAAAACAGGAAAAGGTATCACACGTTGACAAAATACATTTCTAAAGGATGACTGAAAGATATCGTGTCAGCTGGTAGCCATCCATTTCACCAGACTGTCTCTCCAGAGAAACGTAATTTTCACGTAGTCGCAAACATTTTTTACGGATGTCCGATTTGAGATATGTAGATTCGTTTCAACTCAAGGAGCTGTGGAACGTAAACAGGCTGGTTACAAGTTTCCCGAATCCTTCTGGCTGGCATTAGGAAGATAAGGAATCACTGTCGCGCGAAGGAATAGATAGATAGGAGCACGGGATAAGGCGAAACTTCTCATAAGCTTGAGAAATATGTTTCGGAAAAAACAGCATCAGCAGAAATTCCGAATTATGGAAATCAGTGGTTGAGCGTGTTTCCTAGATCTGTGAAACGATATGTTGCTGCCATGCGACCGCGTGAATAAACGCCACGGTCCAATGCTTCTATTTATTATACGTACACTGTCGCTCAAACTTAGTCAAACTGCTTCAAAAGATGATGGATGTTGCTCGTCTAATTTGGGTTTAAGACACGTGCGATTGCAGTTAGTGATGTGGTGGAGACTCTCATCGTTATTTTTTAATAGAAAAATGTTTGGACTAGCAGTAGGAAAGAATTCTGATACAAAATGAAGATGGTAGCCGAGCAAACTTTCGCAAGCACGTAGTGTCACTCTTTTGTGGTGAATTAATATTGTGGTAGATTAATTGACTTTAATAATATTGTTTTTAGATATAATATATTTACAAGTGACTTTTGACAAACTGTAGTATTGTCTTTTTTGTTTTCTATCACAAACTGTACATAACATTTGAACGTTTGAGTGCGACGTTGTATTATACATGCATTGGTTGGTCAAACTGCTTCAAAATGGATGTTGCTCATTTAACTTGAGTTTAAGATACATGTCATTGCAGTTAGTGATGTGATGGAGACTCTCATCGTTATTTTTTAATAGAAAATTGTTTGGACTAGCAGTAGGAAAGAATTCTGATACAAAATGAAGATGGTAGCCGAGCAAACTTTCGCAAGCACGTAGTGTCACTCTCTTGTGATGAATTAATATTGTGATGGGTTAACTGGGTTTAATAACATTGTGTTTTTAAATATAATATATTTACAAATGATTTTTGAGAGATTGCTATAATTTTATGATACGATGTATCATTGTTTTATGGTGGATCTGTTATTGAAGATGTGTACTATGATTAGCGATTCCTAACCTAGGAATTTGTCTGTTTTCAGTAATATGATTCAGAGTGAACTTAATTGTATTTGACATACAGTAACGCAAAATGATTTCATGTTGATAAATAATCTGAATAATATTGATATTTTTCTGAACACATTACTTAAAATTTGGGAAAATAACAGTTTATATTATAATCTTTAAGCTGCATTCACACGAGTAATGTGACGTGTATATATTACTTAATATTTTCTCTTTGCTTCATACTTCTGATCTTTTTAATTACAATTCTACTATATTTATAAATTATGTCGAAATATTGGAAAATTTTGCAATTTTATTAAAATAAGAATTTGAATATTTATTGACCTCATTTCTATTAATTTCTATTAATTCAATTTCTACCGTGATATATCATTTATATGCACAGCGTCGTCTAATTTTGTCACACGAAATCTCATTCGAATCCCAATCAGTACTAATTATCTCCTGTTTGAGTCCATTTGCGATCGTTCGATGACCATCAATTAGAATGTCAATTGGAATGACAATCTGCAAATAACGATCAACGGACTCTTATGTAGCCCTCGCAATAAAATCGAAGTTCAGCGAGAAATCCGCATCGTTTGAATAATTATCAGCAGTACAGCCGTGATCTCTTCTGCCTTGAACCTCGACTTCTGGAAATCGGTCGGGCAGCTAGAATATTTTTCAGTCCACACTTCCGAAGGATTCATAAATCTTTCAACTATACCACGTCCGCTTAGCACTCCTCGCCATTTTCCGATACTTCGTGCAGAAGTAATGATAAATCGTATAATTATTCTTGTCTCCGTGCAGTTTTGAACAAGTTTCACAGTCAGAATGGAAAGTTTAATTAACTGCAGGAACTGTACCCCTTCGACGATTAATTGGGAGTATTATGCGAAGCTTTATTGAGCATGTTTATCGTCCTTTAAAAAATATTTCTAAATATATAAGTCTAAACGTCAACGAGTTACGCGCGATTCATTGATTTCATAATTCGAGGAGGAATATTTTTCAGCCATCGTCAATTTTATTGGTTAATTATTTAATTATTTAATTACAAACTGAGTAACGAAATAGTAATGGAAAATATATTTTTAATTGTTGAAATCATGTAGCATTCCTTGTTTTTGTTTTGATGGTTCTTCGTTAATAATTTGTTAACAATTTATATTGCAGTAATGAGTTTGATATGAGCATTTTATGTCCAAGTACACAATAATGAGCTACACTCCTTGTGGATGTAAAATTATATTTATTGGTATGTCCCAACATGCATGTATACCTGCATATGTATAAATCACAGAATGAAATGTGTTACTTTGTTTTACTGTTTATATACATTGTTCATATATAGTGGCTATCTAAAATTAAATGCTTTCAGGGTACAGTAGAAATCCTTCAAAAATGCAGAATTAATATGTTAAAAATATATCATAAAATGAATTGAGTAACACAAGAGATTAAATATTTTCATGAAGTTGAAATAAAGTACAGTAATTAGAAATTTCAAACAAATTGCCTAAATATGGTACAATTCCTTACAATCAAATAAATAGTTAGTATATTAAGAGATATTAAATTATAAAATTGATATATTCAATGAAAAATTATTATGTTACATTGAGAAATAAATAATTCTTACAATGTTTTCAAATTTCATACAAGCTTTTTAAACAAACATTTTACAAATGATCTAAAGTAATGGTATATATTGTAATGAGGAAAAGATTCTATTTATGCCTGATGGATAATGTAATATATTAGTAATATTATTCCAAATTAAATTGTACATCGAAGTAATAATAATTTGTGTGTTATTCATGCTCAATGTGATTATGAAATTAAACTAAATATAAGCGTACATGTATCAAAAGGTGATTTCATACCGTAGATACATTTGCAACATAGAGATAGATGTTTAATAATACAACGAAATTAAATTATTATAACACGATTATGATTTACCTTTTTATAGTATAATTGTTTATCCGCTTTTCAATTATTGCATTTTTAAATAATATATACCAATTTTAACAATCAACCGAGTAGTCAGTCACTCACGTGTATTTAAATCTAATTAATATTCAAACCATACCATTTTTAGTTGTGTGTAACACGTGCTAATATTCCAATTTAGTGCTAATTAATTCATTATACTCATTTTGAATTCATTTATAGTATACTATTAACTGCAAAATGTACTAAAATATCGTAAATTAAAGATTTTCAATAAAATTTGTGAAATAATATTTAAATTAAATTTTTATTTCAATAAGTGAGAGCAATGTTGCAACTAATATCGAAGAAATGATTGTTTTCAATTAAAAAAAATTATTTATTCATGTTTAGAGAATATATTTAAGAATAGTATATAAACAATTTTTGCTATTTGTTATTTATTAATTTATTATTTATCGTGAATGACTTATAATTTATTATATGTTTGCCATTATTCACAATTCCTTATAAATTATTCCTTATAAAAAGTACTCAATAATATGTGGAAGCTCAAATTTTCAAAAATATTTCTAATATTCAAGTTATTTATTTGACATGAAAAATATTAATGAAATATGTTGACTTTCTATTATATATTAAAATGAAAAACGAAAATGAGCTTTATCCAACAATTAATTTCCAGAAAGAAATTTGCAAGTTCCTATAAATAGCTATCCTCAAATTAGGAAAAAATTGCGAATTTCGAAGTTTCACAGTTTTTAAGCAAATTCGATAAAAGAGGACCGACGACATTAATTCACTCTAATTTCACGTGCACTACATCATCTCCTATTTGGAAAAAATTCCCTGACATCGACGTCAAAAAGTGATCGATAGGCTGTAGAATGATCCACTCCTGACACCACCCCGCAATATTCATTATCCCGAAATTCGTAATCTCTTTATCCATTTATTTATTGCTTACGCTATCCTCTTTCACGTACAATTTCCCGATATCTCATCGTTTGTCATCAATTTTGTATTTATTTCACGACCAAAAAATATTTCGAACATGGTTATAACAGAAAAGGATTTTCAAAATGGTGAATCTTTCATTTTATAATTGATGATTAACCTCTAAAAATTTATTCATGTCTCACAATCGACGTGTATTATTGATTATGTTTAATAGGCTATCTATTTAGGGTAAGAAATTGCAAAACGAGTTCATTTTGGATTTGTTTTAACTCTTTAATATAGTAACTACGAAATAACGATTGTAGATCATGTATAAATCATTTTCATACAAATCTGACCTATAGAATTCTACAGTTCTACAGAGCTTTTCATCTTCAGAGTTACAGCTAAATTTTAAATTATCTGGAGGATTCAGATATTTTATATTTCATATTTTGTATTCTAAATTATCTTGAAATTATTTGTTATTAATTATATTATAAAATTTTATTTCTTGAGAAATTTTTATTAATATTTGATCTATAGAGTTCTACAGTTCTACAGAGCTTTTCATCTTCAGAGTTACAGCTAAATTTTAAATTATCTGGAGAGTTTAGATATTTTATATTTCATATTTTATATTCTAAATTATCTTGTTTATTATTTGTTATTAATTATATTTACAAAATTATATTTCTTGGGATAGAAAGTTGCAGGACTCGTATTTTGTGTTTATTTTGGTTATTTTCAGATGTCTTTTGAAATGTCTATGACAGGAATGGTTATTATCTGCATAAGAATTATCTACACACAAGCCTGATCTCTCTAATTTATGGAATTATCGACAGATCCTAAATTGTCTTATGAATTTAGATATCCAGACTTTAAATTCTAAATTATCTTGAAATTAGGTTATCTTGATTATGTTTGGAAGGAAATTCGCAAAATGTTTAATAATGTTTAATAATACAGCGATTATACTCTTTAATTTTCTCAAATGTCTGCTGGAATTACTATGACGAGAATCATGGTATACTACGTATACGTCATCTACATACACGTAAGCCTAATCTTCATCAATGGGTTTACTACTAAATCCTAAATTATCCTGAGGATCTAGTCGTTCAAACTCTACCTTCTAAATCGTTTTGAAGCAAATTTAAATTTTTAAAAGACGTTTCTTTTGATTATTTATAGCACTTGACAAGTACGTGTCTTTTTCTAATATACACATACATCCTAACTTCGCTTATTTTTATCTCACCAATTATCTTAAATAACACGAAACATCACTGTCATTTCCCAAGAATGAACCGAGTCTGGTCACCAACGTTCGAAATTCGTGATTCATAGCTCTCTTCAAGCATCGTAAAGCCAAAATTTTTCCCATCGTGATCCTAGTTTGCGATACGGCGCAAAACTGTGTGTTGTATACACCGACGATGAAATTTTGACATGATTTTACGTCTGGTGATTTTCAAGGTGTAAAATTGAATCGCTATGTGATCCTTTCTTTCGTATTACTAATATTAGTAGAGTATTATTAGTGCAGTATTATTACGTGACTCGGTCATAATTTGTTTGGAGAAATTGCACGATATGATCGCGTGATGATAATAAATGAACAAAGTTTTGTGTATCTGTCTGTCAATCTAAATTCTCTGTTATACTTTATTAAACCGAACGTATCGAGTACAAAGAGCGTTCACACTTGCATTACACCCGATTACAATCGATCGTGTGACGCAAACAGGATTAAGTCTGACAAATTAGTATTTCACGTCACTATAACGTGTCAGAGGATCGAAGGGACTTTGTAAAAGCTCAAATAAACCATGAAAGTGTAATCGCATACAATATCGATACGTGAAATGATCGCATGACATCAATTTATTGGATCCCTTATATGCACGAATACAAAGGTAATTCTATATTTTCTACTTTTGTATTCACCAGATGGTAAAATTGTCGAATCGTGAGATCAAAAGGTTAAAATAATTAGAAACAATAGGTAAAATAATATTCAAAATATTTAGTAAATTTATTGTACAATATGTTATTGGTTAATGTATCGTTTGACACTAAAGCTATCGAATTAGACAAAATGATTGTTTGCAGAAATATTATTTATTCAATTACTATAAACGTCTACATGTCTTCAAGAAAATTTGAGAAAATTAGGTTTGACTTTTATTTATATAAAACACTTTTATTACATAAATTTAATTTATACACTTAAATTTACTTTACACTTAAACTTTCACGATACATTTATTATATACTTCTATTATATTTATTATAATTACGATTTTATTTTTATATATCCATTATATTTATTATAATTACAATTTTAATTTTTAAAATCATTATTATCTATCTTCTATAGCAATATCTTATACTCGTCATTGACGATTTTTAAGAAAATAACAGTGATACTATTCAAAATCATTTAAATAGGACACATAAATTTTAAAAAATTATTAATTTATATGATTTTTGCGAATTGTCATTTTCATCATCTGTGTGTTTTAAATTTATTCGTGTTTCATTGTTCCTATTTTTATTTATAAATTCATATTATTCGCAGTTTATATTTTTTCTTTTCTTTGTATTTACTTTATTTTCATCGTACCATTTAAATTAGCATTATTCGCGTATAATACATTTTCGTGTACATTACAGGTAGATAGCTCTGATGTTAAAACTGTACAAACTTTGCCAATATGTTATTAAAACAATGCATTATTTGCGATTAACTTCAGATGGTTGTTTCTATGGTACATAACATTTTATTCGCGTAAGCATGAAAGTTGAGATTAATAGCGGTGAAAGTACATGGATTCCAGAAATGCGTTGTAACTCGAAAATGGCTGATACTCATTGTCAGTTAGGTGTTTACTAACGTGTGCATGTTTATTTTACTCTGTGCTGCGTGTTGTCCCAAAGTGTATTACACACATAACGTATGACACATTTATTACGAAATGGTGTTCGTGTCATGTCAGGTGGAACGAAATTAGCTACAGGTGAATATCACTGTAATATCATGACCATTTGAATTTTATTACAATTAATGGCGTAATCTCAGAATTTTGCAAAATATCTCACTAAAGTTTCCAAAAACTATATTATACTTTAATATCACTATAATATTACTATAATCACTATAATATTACTGTAATCACCATAATATTACTGTAATCACTATAATATCACTACTGTATTATATAATAATATTCTCATATTTGAAGTAATAGCATCATTTCAAATAAGTCATATGTTGCATTATTATGAAAATGTAAAATAATTCCTTGGAAAATAAAATTTCGGAATTAAATAAAGAAATATGCAATGAAGCACAATAAAGTTAAAAATTATATTAATCGATGTAAATATTTAATTTTAAAGAAACAAACTTGTAAAATATATTTTATATATACGAGAATGCTTAATTGTATTATTATTATAATTATTATTAATTTAAGGATCAAGAAATTACTTCTACGTACACTGATATTAACTCATTATACGATAAATTTTAGAAATATGAACCATAATCACAGTTCTCTACATCCTTTACCATTTATCTTTCAATATCGTTTTAGATTTAAATGATATATTTAATTTAAAACATATCCCATTTATTTTGAAACGATCTTCCTATCTGAATAAAATATTGAACTAATAAAATATACACAACTCCTCCATGCTCTCTATAATAAATTCAGAATAACTTTCCTTATTTCACTAAACGAGTCAGGTAACAAACACGTAATTATCGATTCTTTTGCATACAATGTAACTTCTGTCTGGGATATTTCCTGACATAACAAATTATATTACGTATTGTCGGTAATTTTACGTAGTCAGGTCAGGTTACTCACCCCGTATAACTTTCTAGGGGTCGCATTTTCTCGTCACCAAACTTGCACGGCAATTTTAGACTCACTTAGTATTTGCAATGAAAGCATTTCTGGAACAGGTTCTACCCGTTAATGGAATGTATGTATAAATGTGCCGTGGATCTTCAAACTATTCTTGTACTTTTAGACAATTAGCTGCCTCATAAGGCAAAATTGTACACAAAGGAACTGCCTCGAATAGCAAATGTGAGTAAATAGAAATTCTATACAGCAATTACGAGGTGAATTAAAGTGTGACTTGTATCGAAATATTTTCCATGTGACATTTTTACAATATTTTATTATTTTTCTTTTATTTCTGACGTTAAATTAGTATGTTGAAAGACAAAGGGTGTTTTCTTTTATTCGTGACACTAATTACAATATGTATACATTTGAGGATTTGAGTGGATTAGTATTTTATGTGAACAGTGATACTTGTTTTAAAAAATTTATTTTACAGGATTTTTCTGTTTCATTTAAATAAACATTTTTATAAAAATTGTGGAGTTAGCAAGATTGTTTAATTGGACTGGATTTGTTAAAGGATACGTTGTTCTTTTTCATAATTGATATTTGTTTATGAATTATATTCGACGTCGATTGAGTTAATTTATTTTTATTGAATGTTGGAAGTTGGTTACCCTAATGCAAGATATAATCGATAATAAGTAATTAGAAATCTAATTTTGAAAAATTAGTGGAATAATATTTAAATTTTAAATAATAAGATAGTATTTATATAATAATTTAAATAATTTTTAAAGATTCGAAATGTAACAAAATGTAATAAGGTTACTTCAGAATATTCGAAATTAAATTATAGTAAAAATACTTTTGAATATTGCAAAGTAAGATATAATAAGATCATTTTAGAATAATTAAGACTGAAATGACAGAAAATTATTTTGGTATATGAGAAACGAAAATACAATACCAATTATTTTGAAATATCCAAAATTAAAACATAATAACTTTTACGAGCTGCAAACTGGGAATTAAATAATTAATCTCAAGGAAGAAATAGAATACCAAATTTTGAAATACTCATAAAAATAAAATAAAATCAATAAAATAAAAATTGTGGAGTTAGCGAGATTGTTTAATTGGACTGGATTTGTTAGTGAATGCGTTGTTCTTTTTCGTAATTGATATTTGTTTATGAATTATATTCGACGTCGATTGAGTTTATTTATTTTTATTGAATGTTGGAAGTTGGTTACCCTAATGCAAGATATAATCGATAATAAGTAATTAGAAATCTAATTTTGAAAAATTAGTGGAATAATATTTAAATTTTAAATAATAAGATAGTATTTATATAATAATTTAAATAATTTTTAAAGATTCGAAATGTAACAAAATGTAATAAGGTTACTTCAGAATATTCGAAATTAAATTATAGTAAAAATACTTTTGAATATTGCAAAGTAAGATATAATAAGATCATTTTAGAATAATTAAGACTGAAATGACAGAAAATTATTTTGGTATATGAGAAACGAAAATACAATACCAATTATTTTGAAATATCCAAAATTAAAACATAATAACTTTTACGAGCTGCAAACTGGGAATTAAATAATTAATCTCAAGGAAGAAATAGAATACCAAATTTTGAAATACTCATAAAAATAAAATAAAATCAATAAAATAAAAATTGTGGAGTTAGCGAGATTGTTTAATTGGACTGGATTTGTTAGTGAATGCGTTGTTCTTTTTCGTAATTGATATTTGTTTATGAATTATATTCGACGTCGATTGAGTTTATTTATTTTTATTGAATGTTGGAAGTTGGTTACCCTAATGCAAGATATAATCGATAATAAGTAATTAGAAATCTAATTTTGAAAAATTAGTGGAATAATATTTAAATTTTAAATAATAAGATAGTATTTATATAATAATTTAAATAATTTTTAAAGATTCGAAATGTAACAAAATGTAATAAGGTTACTTCAGAATATTCGAAATTAAATTATAGTAAAAATACTTTTGAATATTGCAAAGTAAGATATAATAAGATCATTTTAGAATAATTAAGACTGAAATGACAGAAAATTATTTTGGTATATGAGAAACGAAAATACAATACCAATTATTTTGAAATATCCAAAATTAAAACATAATAACTTTTACGAGCTATTTGAATACTCGTAGAAATAAAATAAAGTCACCCTTAATATCCAAAATTAAAATAAAATAAATTTACCTTCTAACATTCTAAATAGAAATACGAGAAAATTGCTTTGAAAAATTCGAAAGCAAACAAATCTTAGCATCGTAGTAGTAAAAGTAAAAGACACGTGTAACTTACCAGACAGAGATCAAGTATCATTCGAGTCACGTAACCAGATCATAGTGGAGAACAAGATGCGAGGAAACTGGAGCTTCAGTCTGTATTGTTAAGAATTTTACACAGCATTGTCTGTACCACTTTAACCACCTTCTGCAGTATCCACATTATATATATATTCTCTAATGTGACTATATATACCATTCAGTAATGAATTCATTAGCTTCCTAAATAATTACTGAAATATACTTTGGTAAGGTACAAACGGTTATTCAGGTTCAAAGTGAGTAATGGATAAATTCTTCCGACAGAGGTGGTCGTGTAAAATTTTCCAATCATTCGCTGCAATTAATATTCCTTTTGAAGAATGACCTGTTATTTATTTGTAAAACGTACGATGCATCGAGACGCGTATTATGTTATATTAAATGACTGTATCGTACTTTGAACGCATTAAATTTCGATTATTACGTAATATAATATATTCCAACTTTGTAGATCGTTGCTCGAAAAATACAGCTGAATAGATTATAGTTTGTTAAGCAGATAATACTTATGGTAAAATAAATTACGTCGATTTAATTAGAATTCACTCAGCCATGTGAATCATTTTTATTCCATCGTGTTTGCTTATAAATATCGTATAATATATTGGGAAAGTTATTTATAATAAACAAGAAAATGCAACGCAAATTTTAAAATAAAATTTCATTGATATTCTCATTGAATGATTCTTTTGTAATTATAAATAACAGCTGTATCACGAGGTTTACAATTTATTTAATAATTCCAATTTTTGCCAGGATTGCATATTTAATCGAGTCAAGTGATATATGTGATACACGCATGATGTAACAGATTTCGTATTTGTTTTCGTATTTTTTATTCTATAAAAGGCGATTTTCAAACGTGTTGCAATATATTGAGAATTATTCGGGATATTGACAAAATCCATTTACGTATTCTCCAGCTTCCTAGGACCTCCTTTTCGATATACGTTATGCATCTGCAGTGTACATGTTTATACGAATGTGTATCGCGGATTTTCAGTGCCCTGTAGTCCATCAATTTTTGCATTTCTGATATTTATTTACACAGACAAATTTAAAATAGAAATTTAGAAATTAATTTTCAGAAGTAAAATTGGAGGCTTCACATTGATGATAAATTTGAATAATTATATAATTATTCATGTTCTTATGAGAACTCTTAATGTTTAAACTACCATTTCCAAAAGGAATTTAATAATAATATAATCAATATAATTGAAAATATATTATACAATTTATTGTAAAAATTTGGTGTATATATTACAGGAATGTATATGCCATATATTATAAAAATAGAATACTTGAGTAAAAGTTTTTAATGAAATTAATTAAAATGAAATTATTATAACAAGCTTCTGAGTTTTGAGTTCTGCGTTCTGAATTCTGAGTTCTAAGTTCTGAATTCTGAGCTCTGAGTTTGGAGTTCAGAATTCTAAGCTCTGAGTTTAGAGTTCTGAATTCTAAGCTCTGAGTTTGGAGTTCTGAGCTTTGAGTTTGGAGTTCTAAGTTTGAAGTTCTGAGTTCTGACTTTGGAGCTCTAAGTTCTAAGTTCTCAATTCTGAGCTCTGACTTTGGAGTTCCAAGTTTTGAGTTCTGAATTACGAGTTCTGAGTTGTGAGTTCTGAATTCTGAACTCTGACTTTGGAGTTCTAAGTTCTGAGTTTGAAGATCTAAGTTTTGAGTTTGGAATTCTGAGTTCTGAGTTCTGAGCTCTGAGTTCTAAGCTCTGAGTTCTGAGTTTTCAGTTCTGAATTCTGAATTCTGAGTTCTGAATTCTGAATTCTGAATTCAGAATTCTAAATTCTTGTTCGTCGACAAACGCTTTTCTCATGGGCTTGGCTTACGTCTTGTCCACTCGCCTTCGCTTCTTTTCTCTTTTATGGCTCTTTTCCACTTAGGATCCTTAAACCTACAATAGTACATAAATGTCCAATAATTATTCGAATGTGAATTTTAGTTTTAAACGTCTGATTTCGCGATGCAATTGAAGTAGGAATGGTAGCCACAAGGTATAAACTGCTTCGTTTAATCGATGATGGGACATGTCATGTAGGAATGAATTTGTCAAACAAGTGTTGGATGTACTTACGAAAAATAATAGCAGTTAATATGAAATTTGAGGCAGATCGTGTAGGTGAATACGAAATATAAAATTATAGCTCAAAATCGGTAGATACTAATTTCGAAAGCTACGTTACTCCAAAATTTCTGCCCACGATTTCGAGACGTTGATCGTCAACGCGTGCATGATCTTCAGGATGCGACCGCGAAACCGAACTTCGTAGGTTGTAAGCGACGTGCCACGGATGCTAGGAATTATTTACGACAAGGCGCGTAGCTGAGCACCGGTCTCGTAGGACTTTCGAGCCGATTTATCGGGCTTAGGGGGAATTTAAGCTGGCGCGGGCGTCGCGACGCCTCGACGTCGCTCGCTGGTTGCGCGATAAATTTTCTTTAATTGACACGATCATTTGATACGCAAGATCGATCAACTGGAGACCGATTAATTTACGTCTGCACGATATGGTTATATTGATGGCGCTGTGTGTGTGTGTGTGTATAGTTGGGTGTAAGGTATGGAGATTTTCATCGTTGCGTGTGTGTGTATGTAGGTTAAAGCTGTTGATGCTTTCCTTTGGTTCGATGAAAATTTTAGTTACAGGAAATTTCGGGGATACGTGTTGAATAATAGGTATGGTATGGTAAATAGTATGTTGTGGGAATATTATTGTTGATTAATAATTGTTGTGCATCTATAGCATAGCAATGGCAAATAGATTTATTGCATTGTACATACTATATTATAGATTTTGTATTGGTATATTATACTTTAATTATTAATTATTACTCAATTTAATTATATATTTATAATCATATATAATTATAATTAATTTAAATTATATATTAATGATATTTTAATTATATTTAATTAAGTATGGTTTCGTATATTATATTTTATTCTAATTGCTAGAGTATATGATATCCATTTTGATTTATGCACGTCTTTATTATTATGGGTGACGAAAAATGTTTCAAATTGAATTGAATGATTTCAAGAAGAGCACATTCTGACAATACTAATTTTTCTATAGTTAGACGTGTAGAGGACATATGAAGATTATTAATATTTTTTAAAATGGTGTCGTATCTTCTCCATTGCACTAGTTCATCCATCTTTCTATGCTCCCTACAAAAAAGTATTATTAACCTATGCTTTTGCTCCCTACAAAAAGGTATTATTAACCTATTAATATCGAAAAACCATTAGTCTAGAAGATATTCGAATTCTAATATTGTTGTACAAAATATAACAATCTCTCTTTATTAAGTTGTAATGATTTTATTTAAAAGGCACAAAATGATGACCATTATGCAGTTACATAAATTTAATTATTTACAGTGTCACTTAAACATAACACCTTCAATAGTGTTCGTTCTCATTAAATTAATTTGTTAATTACAACAAATTAAATTAAATTGTTAATTACAATTTTTAACAGTCACATAATTAGCTTGGCAGAAACCAAGTGTCACTATCTTCTCGTTAATCTCTCACACTATACCAGATACACAAAAATAATTTTTTGTTGTTCCTCCAATAATTATAAATAATCGAAATGATCAGGATTATTTTGAACCATTACATGGTCCATCCTGTTCAATTTACATCGTATAAATAACGTTAAACAATAAATTTCATAAATAATCTAAACGTAGGAAACACATATTTAAACACCTGCACACACACTGCAAATTTTTTCCACTTTTCACATGTTTGACATAATAAAAGGGAAAAAGAAAGGGAACGAGAGAAAAATAGTCGTACACGTAGATATGACTGGAGAATAGGGATTCCATTTTAAATACGAGTTCGATTGGGTTTGACCAGTGTGTATCGGTGATCGATTTTCGAGTGTTCTAGGAATTGTACGTTGAACCTGTTAACGACTTTGAAGTGGGCCGTTTGCACGTGGAAAATGTGGGACAATGGCGTCTCCGTGAAAGATTTAACCACGAGGAATAAAAGTCCGTGAAAACCGTGTGCTCCACCACGAAGGAGACTTTCATTTTAATTCTAAAGATAACCCACATTTGCGATTAACATACTCACCAGAGACGACGCCGTTTGGCTTGCTTAAACACGTATGCAGGCAAGGTCGACGCCAATTCGCATTCCCATTTGTTTCCCCGTTTCGTGTTTCGTTTGTTAACCCTTTTGTCGCAGTTGCTCCAAGTAGACTTCTTGGATCGTGGAAGGGTACAGCGTGGTAGTTTTCCTAATTCCATTATTTTTCTTTTCCTAATTGTAATTTATATGTCAATAATATTAGACGATATTTTAACTAAAGAAGAGCTTTCTATTGAAATAAAGACACGCGTGTATTACAATTTCGGTGCAATGAATTATTGTAGTTGTGCCTGTGATACGCTATTTTTATCACAAAAATTTTTATTTATTATTGATTCATACAGTATATGAATCCCTGTCCAAAATTATAGCAGATGTCTGTCACCATTTCCTGTTTTAATTATTTCTCTGTGAGATATCCGTTGTGCTAATTCATATTTGACACCCTGTATACGGTAGTATATGGAAAGTACTTTTATATGTATGTATTACATATTTGCAAATATACAAAATTAATTCTAAATAATTCATTTTGCAAATAAATATAATAATATATATATTAAAATTAGGTTCGCATAATTTTATAATATGGTACTGTAAAAACACAGTTTTGATGTAGCAGAAAAATATAACAGGAGATAGCTGAATAGAAAATAAGAGGAAAAGATAAATATACTGTAAGAGGGTTAAGTGTATTTAAATTTGTGTCACATATTACTTATTATCGTGTGCTACATATTTTGTCAACAAATAGACAGTCAACGAACGTAGGACGTTTATTTCCATTAAACAAACCTACTGGAAAATAACACGTGAGATATTACAAATAAAAGAAGGCTAGCCCTTTGCACTCGACGATTTCTTGGCTAAAGAAGAGTAGGAGTTCGAAGATTTTCTGCTATAAAGTTGACGATATTTCTTGAGAATAGGGAATAGTATAGTAATTGGCACATAGAATTATTTGATTTCGATACTTCGCACACTGTTACATTAGCAAATGTCATTTTATATGAATAACTCCTAAACGATAAATAATAAAACAAAGATGTGAAGAGACTTTCATCATCATCTTTTCATGTGCAGTGTCAGTGTGATAAAAATAAATTTTTATTTCCAATTTTTCATCGTTATTCCAAGATCAATTCGTGTTTCTCTTTAAATCCAATACTATATTCTCTTTTTGATTTTGCAACAGTATATAAAAGAATGAAACGAAATGAAATGGATGAAAGTGTTCCGAAAGTGATGTCAGGGCGTGGCAATTCTGACTTCGCCAAAGCACTATACACTGCACAAGCAGTACTGCCCACAAACTCGAGGGATCACGAGACTAATTTTTCGAAACTAACTTTAACCGTGTCTCTGAAGCCCGATTGCTTCAATGACCTCGCTGAAGCTGATCTTTCTGAAACCTAATTGCCGTCTTGGCTGTCCTAAGTTTCTTTCTCTTGCTCCTTCTCTGCCCGGGAAATTCTAAGACTAATGCGGTGCACCTCTAAAGACCCTATTCTCTACCTTCTCGACGGGTTCTCTGTAACGTTTCCCTTGAAAAAGGGAGTAATAGGGCTATTCTTATCTTTCGAGGCGCGATTGGTGCCCTGGAGGAATTCTATGAGAACCTATCTTTGCCAAAGTCTCGTGATCTTGACAAACGTCAAATGACGGTCCCAAAAGTCGTGGGATCTCTTTATAATCTGATCTCTGATCCGTGATTCCGACTGTAATCAGGATTATGTTAAACTCATGGTCGGAAATTCCACCCCATTGGCACCAACGAACGTTTGCAACAAATTTATATCACAATCGTGTTAGTGTTAGTGAGAATATTCGTAGTAACCTTATGAAATTGGGAAATTATGGTAGATAATCGTGAAACAGGCCTGTAGGTTATTGGCTAATTCAGACGAAGAAAAGAATTTATTTCGAAATTAGGAAAATAGGAGAGTTGAATGACAAGCCTGAATGACAAAATAAATAATTGAGAATAGTTTGAGAGGATTGTACTTACGCCAATGAAATGTTACATTTTTCATTGAATTTTTATAAAATTATTATTGGTATATTTAAAAATTGAGAAAATAGGAAAAGCGAATGATGTTTGAATGACAAAATAAATATTTGAAAATTGTTTAAATGAATTGTACTTGCGACAATGAAATTCTTATATTTTTCATTGAATTTGCATAAAATTGCTATTGGCATATCACTGAAATATGCGTTTGAAACATGTTTATATATTATGTATATTATGTAAATTTTTATAAATTATCGACTATAATATACAACTATAATAATTACTTTAAATTCTTACAAAATATATTATTAAATTGTAATATTTGTTTAATTAACCGAATTATAATTATTAAAAATTATAATGATTATAATAAATATTAACGAATTTAAAGAAATTTTAAAAGAAATTTGTACCACTATATTTTTATGCTCCCTTTTTTAAATTGCGTGAATCGTTAATAACGATTACCTTAATTGCTCTGAAAATAGCCTTAATCCAGTGACAGTCGCTTCGTAAAAACCGAGTTTATATAAAAATTCAAATTTTCGCCCGTGAATGACTAATTGGACGTTCGAAATTGTTTGATCCATCGTCATATAACCAATAATGCGAGGTTATAACAACCCTCACCCCCGTTTGATCGTGTTCATAAAGAAACTTGGTAAAGCTGACTGTAAAATTTTAATCGGAAAAAAAATTTAATCACTTACCTGGTGCGTCAATTTGCGAAATATGTAAATTGAAATAAAAGTACTTGTTTTGTCGATAATTTGAAAAGACATGAAAATATTTTTAGAATTAGAATTATGTATTGTCATAATTTTGATCATAATATTTGAGTATTGAGATAAATTTATATTTTAATTGTAAAAGCTTGTATTTTTATTTCAAATTCGTGTTCAATTGCTAAATTATTTTTACTATATTTTTACTCATAACTTAAAGAGGTATTAATACTGAATAAATTACAAGAAACTTATTTAAAACAAGTTACAAAAATATTCCAAATGATTGCCTACAATCACAGTGTAACTTTATTTAGGTAATTAGTAAATAACAAATAATAAATATTTATTACCAATAATTATAAGATAAATCCGTATTACAATCAAATTAAATTCATACCAAGTTTTTGTCAAATTTATATTAAATAACGTTATGACATTTATAATGGAACTATAATTATATAATTCTCTGTCTATAAGAAACATCTTCTATATAATAATAAATATTTTAATAAATCTAAATAATACTTATGCATTGCAAAATAATTTAAAATCCAGAGATTTGAAATTATCTATGAAAATATTTATTAAATTATTATTAAAGGCTTATCAAATGGTAATTAAATTTTTATTCAATTATTTTCATCATTCTTAAACTTCCATCTCAAAAGTCCCTATTATAAACAAACAAGTTACACATCTTCTGTACAATAATAAATATATTAATAAATCTAAATAATACTTACACAATTCAAAATAATTTTAAATCCAGAGATTTGAAATTATCTATGAAAATATTTATTAAATTATTATTAAAGGCTTATCAAATCGTAATTAAATTTTTATTCAATTATTTTCATCATTCTTAAACTTCCATCTCAAAAGTCCCTATTGTAAACAAACAAATTACACAGAAAGTAACTACTCCAAATAAAGTCTACTTTATTGACTTCTATCTTTATCTTTTAAGGTACAATTTTCTCTAAAAAAAATTCCTGCACAAAAAAAAAGAAATAAATTGGTAATTTTCAACTTTTACCGTATTTTATCCTAATTTCCTATAAAGGCGATCTAAACAACGTCAGAACCCGCAATCTTGAAGCGTTCCGTGTCCAATATTCTGTTTAATACCTGTCATCAACACGCAATAATTACGCCAAACACCTGTACACGCGTCTGAATAGCGTAACAACCTTGTGGTGTATTATTCGAAGACTCGTGGCTCGCATCGGAAATGCTGATGGACGTTCCAGCGTTTGCGTTCCTCCTCTTTTTAAGTTGAGAAGACGAGAACATCCCGGAGCGAAGGCGCGTCTAGAAGGAAACAAACTAGCTCGCTATAAGATGACTATCTGATGAACGCGGCCATTCATCACTCCATGCGCCGGAGATAGCGATGGAAAAATGTTATCATATCCCTTATTATGATGGCGTCGTTGCCGGCAAAATTCACGAATGAAAATTAAGTGGCTGCTTGGTGAAGCGACGGAAACGCGTGACAATAACGAATCGTATTCTAACCTTTTGTTCCCTTCGACTTTTCTTTCTCTCATCGCTGATCTTCTTTCGCTTCTGACGAAAATGCACGAAATATTTCACCCCAGTCGACTGTCCTCTGTATTTCGACTGTTTTATTATCATTTTGCAATATCTTTTGACACCTTTCATTATGGAAGTGTTCTTACCTCTTTTATATAGTCGAGAAAATTTCAAAAATTTGTGCTAGGAATATTGTGCAAAGAGTATGACACTCGTGTCAAGAAGAAAATTCCCAGATTATGTCAGTGAAGTTAGAAAATTATTCGACGACATATACGGTATTTACGATAAGCATTTATTGTAGATACGAGCCGTGGTGGCGCTAGTGAGTTAAATGGGAAATCGTTTTAAGGCTGCCTTGAAACCCTTACTCGCGATAAGTTAAAGTCTTTTCGATGATGATTTCGGGACTGATGTTCTTTAGAATGCTAGTTTTAAATTTCTGAGTGGTGAGAATATTTATTATATCAAAAACCATAACAGGGGTGCTCGCAATGTTTCATCCTAGTCGAAAGTTCCATTTATTTCGACTATTTTATTAATATTTCTTACATTTTTAATTATGGAAATGAATTTAAAATATTTCTGACGAAGGTTTCACGACTGATATTTTTTAGAATTCCAGTTTTGGGATAGTTTATTATGATACTCAAAAGTTATGACAAGAGTACGTTCAGTATTTCACTCTAACCATCAGTTTCATCTGTTTCGCTTATTTTATTTTATTCTCTTTTATATTTTTGATTACAAAAATATTCTGACACAAAACTATTCGCATTTCTGTATTTTTCATTTTAATTTCGAACGACTGTCACCATTTGCAACGCAAAATTCAAAAATAATTTCTAAAATTTAGTGAAAAATTTATGTTTACTTTATATTTTTTAATCTCCATATAATATTATATACACTTAATTAAATTAAACGAGTATAATATAAATCTTTCAAAGAAAATTTTCTAGTCCTTAATATAATTTTCTGTACTGAAACATTATTTATAAGAAGCAGATACCGAAATGTATTAGAAAATTCATGGTTGTTACATTTCTACAGCGTATATTAAACAAATTTGTATTATATAGTGCTGCATGGTTTCGATATATCAAATGCAATCGTATTCATCGAGTATGACATACGTTGGAAAAAATTGTACTTACAAATCGAAACCCATCTTCTCTAAAAGCTCCTGCCTCCATTACACTCACTCGAGTGGTTTCACGAGTTCAAACCAAATCATGCACTCTATTTTGTTCCGTCTGAAATTTATATAGATCTGAAGCGTTACGTGCACCTTTCGATAGACATGTTTCACTGTCTTTTCACAGAGGTGCGAGACCTTTATATAAATCCTTTTCTAATGATCAGCAACAATTCACCGTAGAGTAATGGTTGACTGAACGGCCGGGCTCTCAATAAAGCACAAATGTTCACAGCCTGGATGCAGTTCGGCAACGTTGATTTACGTGAAACCAATTTTCCAACTTTCGATACTTTATCAATCTTCGTTAAACGAGTACAAATGAATACCGGTGATAGACCGTGTTTTCGCTATTTTTCTATTCTTTTTCCCTTTCCAAGATTGCAGGATCGAAACCTTTTATGTTTCGCCATTAAGCCTCGTCTTTATGTCTAATGGATGCACGCTGACGAATAGCAAATCGTAATGTACATGTGTGAATATGATACAGTACACGTGTACACTATTTATTTGTATTGGAAGCGAACAAAGCTTTAGATGGATTTAATTTGCGTTCATGTTTCGAATATTCTTTTGGACAGAAAATATTGACGAACTGATAGAGACACTTTACACGAACCATTTAAAGGGTGGAAACAGCGATTTTGTTCAAAGGGTGGAAAATTAGAGATGGTTGTCGTAGTGTCCAGTTGATTAACTTATTTATTTTCGATTATTGAACGTGTTTGAACGTCGAGAAATATGAATATTGAAGATTTTAGTAAGAAATAATAGCAAAGAGGTAATTATTAGTTTGTGACGATTAATTGAGTTTATTAAGTATTTCCAAGTGCTAAAAAGTGTAGAAAAATTTTATTGTGATAATATAAAAATATAATAAAATTTTATTGTGATAATATAATAAAGGTATACATACTTGAGATTGTTACAAGAAATAACACTAAAAATGCAAATATTAGTACCTGTAATAATTAATTAATTATTGCAAGCGATTTCAGTTATTAAATATTGTAGAAATTGTATCATGGTACTTGGGAATATAAATATATAAGGTTTTATTAAATTATATAATTATAATGTACTATTAAAATATAATTTTTCAAAGCATTTTCAAAAGTCGTAGACAATTTTGCACTGATATCAATAAATATAATTATATAATATGTAAGATTGGAAATATTAATATGTAATAATTAATCGTTTTGGGTATTCTCAGTTATTAAATTTTCTAAAAATTTTACACTGATATAAAATGATATAATTATTTAGGATTTTCTTAAAATATAGTACTTCATATTATAACAAATAATAAATAATAAATGACAAATAGTTTACTGTCTTCAGGGATGGTATTGAGTCACAGGTGTCTCGAACGTGAAATTTTTACTGGGAGCTTGAAAAACAAATGCATATTTTTCAAAAAGGTTTATTTACTAAAATAGCATTGCAATACGTAACATTCTAAAAAAAATCCATGTTTTTCAATAAAATTCGAGATATTGTAATATTTTAAATATTTTCATCCAATGTTCTCTGTATTTTCGTACAGTGGAATTTTTACTAGATTTATTTTTTCCATTTTGGCGTATTCTTTTTCAACCTGATTCGATCAAATGGAAGATATGAAAAATTGTTGCTATACAACTACCGATACCAGCTACGCGATATTTTTATATATGGAGGTACTTGTTTCCTATACACACGAAACACTCGGCGGCGAGTGAAAATATTTACTAAAGAAAACAGTAAAACATCTAATGCGCAATTCTAAATCGTTGATTTACCTTTCAAAATTAATCTCGTCTTCACAGAATACAAAAATATCGAATATAATATCAAAATGGACTAGCATAATTTCTTTAAAAAATGATTAATATAATAAAAAATATTATAATAATAT
>NW_016912102.1:137840-150899 GCF_001483705.2 Eufriesea mexicana
CTAGTATATGTATAGACATAAAATTTTAGAAATTTCACAATGATAAGTGAAATGTTGCAAAAAGAATAGGAAAGAAAAGGAAAAAGGAATGAAGGAATATTTACTCACAAAATAATTTCTAATATAATTTATAATACAATATATAACATAATTTATAATTTATAACTTACAATATAATGTAATATAATTTATAATTTATAAATTAAATTCTGAAATTTTACAATAAAAGTAGGTAATAAAAGACAGTAATTTTCATTGTTAACCAATTACGTATGCAGAACTATGTACATGTAATATATATTCGGAGTAGTGAGTTGGTTTGCTATTCCTAATCACCATTATGTGAAACATAGCAACCACCCTATGTGACAGTTAGTTCCGATGTTCCCCACTGCATAAAGTTTACGAGATCACCCACGAAATGCCTCGATATTCCCCATTCTTGCTAGATGACGTGAAACGAACAATGAATAATCGGGTTTATTTTCGCTTGAGATATTTTATCACATTCCTCTAGTCCAATCAACGTATTTTGCAGGGTTACCAATTGTAGTATCTACTATTTTTATAAATATTCTACATCTATTAATTTAATTCATTTTCCATGCAATTTAATGCACTATGCATTATGTCAAATAATTTTAAAAATTTTGTATTGTATTCTTTACAAATTTAAAAATTGTTATTTGAAATTCAAATTGTTGTAAGAACTGTGATATTATTTTAGTGTCAGCAATGTGATAATGCATATTGACATATGATATATCTAATTAAAGTTATAGTATCTATTATTTTTATAAATATTCTATATCTATTAATTTAATTCACTTTCTATGCAATTTAATGCATTATGCTAAATAATTTTCAAAAAATTTTATTATATTCTTTACAAATTTAAAAATTGTTATTTGAAATTCAAATTTTTGTAAGAACTGTGATATTATTTTAGTGTCAGTAATGTGATAATGCATATCGACATTTGATATATCTAATTAAAGTTATAGTCTAGAGAAACATAGTGATCCAAAATTAATAGTAGAAATAAATTTCTACTTTCTCGTTTTTGGAGTTAATCAATTTGGCAAATGAATATATAATAATATTATATATTATTCAATAAAATATCCTATAACATACTAATTTGATGCAGAACCTTGTTCGTTATGTCATTTCGTCTTTAACAAATACTTTACTGTATATTTGTGTGTTTATTTTGTATAAGGAGAGAACATGCATTTTTGACGTGAAATGTGTAAAATGAAAACATACAAATATACGTATTACAAATTTTAATTCTTTCTAAATTTCATACACTCTACGTATGTGTAAATTTATAAAAAAATTTTGTAGAGTAGAGAGAAGGGTCATCAGTTTTACTGCCCCTGCATTTCACATTCGTTGTAAGCGTTTTAATTTAACGAGAAAAGCTGCTCGTTGAAAAGTTGTTCGTTATAGGATACTCTGCTATAAAATATATTATAATATTCTATGGGAGAGGTCGATAAAACAGAGCCCGCTGGTACCCACGTGCTTGTGAAGTATATTTAAGTGTTCTTCACTGTGGAAAATATCCGAGCGTCGAGTAATCTTCCAATTTTTAATTACGTTTAGCAAAAGCTGGTAATTAAACCAAAGTAATAATTTGTTGTTAATATAATTGAAGTAAAATGTTCTTTGTTTAAAGTTAGACATAAGTCTTTTCCTAAAACATGGCTTCCAAGTGCAGTTTGTGCAATAATTGTCAAATTTTATCCAGTGAGAACTAGTTTTTATTAATTGCATTCAGTTAATTCTAGAATTAACTAGACAAAACTAGTGTTGATGCGAGAGCTTAGTTAAATGACTAATCTGACTAATTAAAACTAGTATCGTTTGATTTCGTATTTTGTCTGTAATATATTTATTTACTGTTATTTATTACCGTTTAAAATATTCTAATAATTGACCCTTTATTTCTAAATACAAATATAATTATTGTATTAATATAAATATAATTATATTATTAAATTTTATAAGTTTGAAGAGAGGAATTTTATTCCCAGAAAATTTGAATTAATATTAATATTAATAAATTTGAAATTAAATTTCAAATTTACTTCAGTAATTAGACAAATAAATGAATGTTCTCGTAGTGTAATCTGTATATTGATAGTACACAGTGTTCTATATACAATGTTACTTGTCACTATGTCTAGGGTATTCTAGTAATTCTTCTTTTATTCTGATATAAATTTGAAAGGACGAATTTTATTTCCAGAAAATCTTTACAAACTTGCTTCAATGATTAATTATGTTGGTGAACGTCCTATAAATGCAGTATTTCTTAATACTGTGTACATTAATAGCATATATAGCACACTATATATATCATTACTTAACTTCGTTAAAAATAATCTAATAATTATTCTTTTATTGCTGCATAAATTTTTAAAGGAGCTAATTTCATTTTTAAAAAATCTTTTCGAACTCCCTTCGATGATTAATTAGGTAGGTGAACTACCCATAAATGCAATGTTTCATAATACTCTGTACATTAATAATATTTGCAGTGCACAGTACATACCATTGCTTATCACTATTAAAAATAATTTAATAATTATTCCTTTATTGCTGCATAAATTTTTAAAGGAGCTAATTTCATTTTTAAAAAACTTTTCAAACTTCCTTCGATGATTAATTACGTAGGTGAACGTTCTATAAATGCAATGTTTCTTAACACTCTGTACATTATAGTGCACTGTATATACCATTACTTAACTGTATTAAAAATAATTTCATAATTATTCCTTTATTGCTGCATAAGGAGCATTCCCTGATTGCTTTTAAAGGAGCGAATTTTATTCTTAAAAAATCTTTTCGAACATCCTTCGATAATTAGTTATGTAAATGAACGTTCTCCGAATGCTGAGTTCTGGTTGAGGTAAAGAAGCTTGCTCCTGTATGCCATGCCTAATGCCTCTAAATGAGGCACAGGATTAGTTACTCGAAGAAGATCGTGAATTCAGAGCTATACACAGCACATCTTCTGAAACTTTTTTCCTGCCTCTCACTGCTAATCACTTTCTTCGTGCTTCTCACTGCTAATCATTTTCTTCGTGCTCCTCGCCACCGGTCCATCCACTTTCAGTGACGTTCACTACATGACAAAGTAGAATTTATTGACAATTTCTTTAAGTGCACTTCCGACGAATAACACTTTCGTTACATCTAACAGCTTTCCATCTACATGCATATATGTAACTACATTTCAGCCAGGGGAGCCATGTCTCACTGACACATTTCGAATATCCCTTTAAATCATATCTTTATAGCATATTTAACACCAGAACTGTCATCCCCAATTCTAAATGTAAATTGAAAAAAAATACATATAGACAATTGTTTTGTGTAAAATAAATTTACTGCGTATATACAAGTACATGTATATTTTTATTATACTACTTTATTATACTACTTTAATTATTATTATTTATGTGTAGATAATACAACATAGAAATATGTCTAATGTATTGCTATATATAAATATAAATATTTGTCGTAATACTGATTTTATAATACTATGAAAAGTATGTATAATTAAAAACAATTTTTGATATGATTATATATTAATTTATATATATCGTATACTATATAATTTTATATAACTGTATACTATAATAAATTATAGTAATTTTATTGTGTAGTATAGTGTTATAATTACAATACTATATTATAACTGTAATTATAATTACAGTACTATATTGTAATAGTAATTATAATATATAGTTCTACATTATAATATAGTACAATTATAATATTATATATAAATATTAACGTTGATAAACAACTATAAATAAATAAGTGAAATTATTTTATTATTTTATATTTCACTACTAACATTATTTATATTATAAGTAAATGTATATATACATACGTTATCTAATGAGTATAAAATGTCATAAAATACTAATTAATAATTTATTATTGAATATTTACGTACACGTTATATTTTTGACTAGATAAATTATTAAAATTTTCTCCTTTCTTAAATTTCTGCTCTCACTGACCTGAAATAATTAATTTTCTACCCAAATTGAATTCGCCAATTCAGAACAGCAACATTTGGCAAGTAGCATAAAACCTAATGTTCAACGATTGTCCGCTATCGCCGAAATTTCCCCAAGCCGAATCTGTTACGCCAAATTTGAATTTCAGAAACGTCGATGATGCAGCCCCATAAGCGACGTATCAGAAATTACACGAGCAATGTACCGTTCCTGTTCGGGCAGAAAAATACGCTTCTTCTCACGAAGGCTCCACTTCTAGTCACTCTGTGAAGCAATTTTGGAAACAGATATCGATTTCTGGCCTCCACCCCTGTCGAACTGCCATTCGTTCGTACAAATCGCTGCTACCATCAGCGACCATTTCAAAAACTCGCTTCCTCTATGCCCATGTTCCTCCTAGAGTCATTACTCGTCAGATTACAACCCCTTGCTCACCAATCTCTATGCTTTTTAATCTCGATGACCTTTATTCGCGTTATTACCCAAACTAAATAAACTTCTGCGTACCATATGAAACTTCTCGGGGTTATGCTACTATTGCCTTCCTTATTGCCTAGATTCCCTCCTACATATAACACAATGTCTCGATATATCCTCTACTACTCCGCTCGCCATCTGGAATCATGGTATTATCCTTCTGGTTCCTAAGTCTTACCGATATATCGTCCTCAATTTTCGTCGTCCTATTTCTTAACTTCCGTTTCGTCTTCAAATTGCTCGGAAGATTTTACTCCGCTGAACCACAGGGATTCGTGCACGAGACGAATGTCCTTTGGACTCTCGGAACACCATGTTGAACGCCTTTACTTCGCCTCAGCTTACGGTTATTGCTTCGTCTGACTTTGGCTAGGATATGAAGTCCATGTGGTCCGCGAAGTCTGTTTAATGTAGGTCTTGCCTGTCTTGTAAGTCATCAGCTTCTAATACGTTCCTTCATCTGGTAGCAAGATCTTCTGCAGGTGATAAAATCCTGGAATTTCGTATGAGTTGTGAATGTCTGCATCCATTGTACTCTCGTCAAGGTTAGTCTTCTTTAAGAGGGTTAGTTTCAGGTTGAACATTCATTTGGTTAGGTTGGTTTCTGTTGTTGAGAAATAGGGGGTGTTAATTATTGTTAAGCCTTGGAATGTCGTCCCGGTATTTCGTTCGGCCCTTTGTTTAGAATAGACCGTGCGAAGGCTCTGAAAGTTCTCAAGTACCATTGATGAGGCCCTAGGACCGCAATGTCCCAAGTAGAAGGTTGTTTATATCCTTACTGTCAGCGCCCTTTGATTTCTTTAGCACCTAAGCCACCACTTAGGTAATCCGCAACAAACAACTATATATCACCCTTCAAGAAGACAAGCACAATTATCTAGATTGTTTAAACAACCACCACCACCGAAGGACGCTGAAGTTAACATACACCCCCAACATCATAGCAACCAATCAGCAGAGAGACCAGGATTATACAACCACCGAGAGAGTCAGTACCAGTCAGTCAGTCAATAACATTCGAAGAGTTCAGAAGAGTTATCCGGAACTACTACATAAAATACAGTCCACTATAGACACAACGTTCCTCAAGAAATTTGGTTCGTCATTAACCGTCGCCGATTGAGGACGACCTATTGACGATATACAATTATTATATTTGAATGAATATATTAAATATTAACCCTTTGTACTTGACGATTTTTTGGCTAAAGAAGAGTAGAAATTCAAAGATTCTCTGCTAATTTTAGTATTTAGTATTTACTCACGATACCTTTTTGAACAGTAAATATAGAATTGTGTAATAATAGAATTCTAGAATTATTTGATTTCGATACCTCGCACACTATTACATTAAATTTGATATGTTAATTAATATCGATCTTCCAAATTTTATGAAATGGTGACTGAAGCTCACCTCTCCAATGCAAAGGGTTAATTTAACGATATTATTGCAGAGGGTAAAAATTGTTGAAGAAATATGTCTAGTTTTGTTTAATATTTTGTAGGATACTAGTTGATATATTTAATCTCAATGAATTCTGAATTGTAGCTGACCTATCCAACTACTCTCTCGTTTGTTCTTTCTTTCATATATTACACAATATACATAGTCAGTACTATACTTCAGTCATTACATGAATACTCGATGCACTCATTCTTTCTTACAGCATCACTCACATTTACATCAATGTACATATATATATTCAAATCTATGTGAATTATTACTACATTAAGGACACGTGGTGGGTCTATGATGACAAGGTGAAGGATCTTTGATTTTGAGCAAATCGAAATTGATAAGTTCAAATATTCTTTGTTAATTTATCTAAAATATGGATTCATTGGAGGATATTTCTCATTGGCATGTCATGCAATGGGGGTCATAAAATTGAAAGAAATATGATATATTGGTATGACTGAACTATTTAATGTTTCATTAAAATTGACACAAGCCATCAAAATTATCATTGAAGGAAATATTTTAATGATCCTAATCCCTTTTCTACAATTATAGAATTATAATATTTAGAACCATGATTTCGTTAAAGAGACTATAAGCAGGACATAAATTTGAAGGGAGTATTTTATGCAAAGTAAATCTCTTTCTAAAATAATACAATTGAAATAATTAAAATTATACAACATTAGAAAGTCTAAAAGTTGGGTATATATTTGAGATTGTCTTGGATCTCAGATCTAAGGGGTATTTTCTAGACAGTGAACCTTTTTCTAAAATTATGAAATTAAAATGTTTAGGATCACCTAATTGATAAAAATATTTAGAATCATCATATCAAACAGAATCTTTGGTACGATTGAACTAGGCTAATTAGTTAAACTTTCTGGATTAATTAAAATATTGAATTGAAATATTATATTGTATATGAAAATTCAAAATTGTATCTTTGTACATAAACGATAATTTGCCATATAATCAATTCCTCACATAAACCTTGACTTATTACTAATATTCTAGATACCGAACCCTTTTCTAAAATTATAAAATGAAAATATTTAGGGCCACTTAATTCATAATAATATTTAGAATCATCATATCAAACAGAATCTTTGGGACAACTGAACTAGGCTGATCAGTTAAGCCGTCTGAATTAATTAAAATATTGAATTGAAATATTATATTGTATATAAAAATTCAGAGTTATATGCTTTCACATAAATTTTCATTTACCATATAATCAATTCCTCGCATAAACCTTGATTTATTATTATTATTCTTGACAGTGTATCCTTTCTTAAAATTATAAAATAAGAATATTTACGACCACTTAATTGATAATAATATTTAGAATCATCATATCAAACAGAACCTTTGGAATGACTGAATTTATTAAAATATTGAATCGAAATATTATATTGTATATAAAAATTCAAAACTGTATGTTAGCATATAAACAATCATTTGCCATATAATAAACTCTTTGCATAAACCTTGACTTATTATTATTATTTTTGACAGTGAACCCTATCTTAAAATTCTAAGATAATAATGTTGAGGACCACCTGATTGATAATAATATTTAGAATTATCAAATGGAGCAGAAGCTTTGGGACGATTGAATTAGGCTAACCAGTTAGATCCATTAAATTAATCAAACTGTTAAACTAAAATATCATATATAAAAATTGAAAATTGTATTGTATTGTAGTACTATGTAATATAACTAATATAACTATCTAATATAATCTGATATAACTATCTAATGTAATATATAAACTAGTTGTATAACTAATATAACTATGTAATATATAAATTAGTTATATAACTAATATAACTATCTAATATAATATATGAACTAGTTATATAACTAATATAACTATCTAATATAATATATGAACTAGTTATATGACTAATATAACTATCTAATATAACTATCTAATATATAAATTAGTTATATAACTAATATAACTATCTAGTATAATATATGAACTAGTTATATAACTAATATAACTATCTAATATAACTTAATACTATCTAATACAATATATAAATTAGTTATATAACTAATATAACTATCTAATATAATACTATCTAATATAACTTAATACTATTTAATATAAATACTAAATACTATCTATATATTATGAAACCTATCAGGAACTTGCTATTCGATAACCAAATTGAATAGCTCAGACCTTATAGCTTCTGCAGAATTTAAATATCGTATTCCAATATGTGGCCATTGGAGAAGCCATCTTGGTCCTAAATTCTCGATCCTTCGTCAAACCTTCCTTTGTTTTCCAAGACCCAACAACTCCTCTTTTATCAAATTCTTGCGGTCTCCGTGTTTGCGTCGCAACGCTGTTCCACCTTTTGCCTGTTGTCCTACATACAATGCGTTCAGCACACCTGTCTCTGTTTCTCCAATTCCATTCGCAAATACAGTAGTATTCTTCCCTTGCTACTGAAACCTGGACAGCTCCACATGAAATAGAGATCGATTTTCCACGTTTGCTGTCTTGGTTAGGGGACCTCGTTTACCAGCTCTTCTTCTTACCGTTTTAACCTAATTCGTACCAACCTCTCTCATCATTCTCAGACTACTCGTGAGACCCGATCGCAATTACTCCTTGTCCATCATCTCTCATCATACTCCTACATGCAAGGCCGATTTATCTTACGTTCCTTCGACTTCTTTTAATTACGCTCTTTTATATAGAATAGTTCGCTTTAGACTATATTAAAACGCTATATCTCAAAAGAATTCTCTATCCCGAAAATTTGGATTTTAATGAAAATTAATTATTGCACATTAAATATAACGTGTTACGCATGCAGTAATTTTTTAATTAGCAAGAAATGACGGTCTAAAATCAGCGACTAAATTTTTAACAAATTTTTCGAATCTTTAACAGCGTCTCACACGAAGAAATTTTTACTGCAGAGTGACAGGGCATCAAAAGTTAAACATTTCTTATTCGAAAAATTTTTCTAAAAGTTACATTTAAAAATACAAAGATTGGATTACAACTTTGAGTAACAATTTCAATTACGTGAAATAATATCTGCAAATATAAAAATTGAACTATCTATAACTCATTATGCGTAAAATACACGTGTACTTCCATTAAAATTAGAATTTTTGAATTAGAGTACTCTCTTAAAATTTCTATAGCTTTCGAATACTATCGTGAGCCATAATACTATATACTGTATATATACTTTGATATATTTGGTCTACCAGAAAGATCTGATAGTTTCTAAAGTAAAAGAAAATAATACATCTTCAACTTATTAATATTTTATTAATATGAATTAATAATTTTCAATTTATTAATATTTACTGAATAGTATAATTTGCTAATAATTGTTACTTATAAGCTTCTCCCAACGTGACGGTAATTTGTGGATTCCATTTCTGAGAAGGGACTCAATTTTAGAAGAAAAGAACTCGAGCAGTGCTTGTTTGTCACCTGCTTCATTTTCGAATCTTCTTTTTTCCTGGAAAACATCTCGCGGGGAAAGATACAGATGGTAATCTGATGGTGCTATATACCGTTCAAACTTTTCTCTACGAGGACACAAATATACACTTTGAATCCTGTTTCCTCGAAAATCATTTTCTCGCCAGTTTCTCGTGTTTCTGGTCCTTCGTGTGATTTATTTTGTCTCGCGTTGCCTCTTTTTTCCTCTCTTTCTTTCTCTCTTCGCGATGCAGCGTGTATTTTGGGTCAGGTTTCGTAGGAATTATAGGATTGGTCGTACCTTCGTAATAAATTTATGGTTAGACTGCGGCGGTTAGTCTGCTGTTTATATTGTATAATACAGATGGCATTAACGATGATAAAAGGTGCTAAGTTTTATTGTATCGAAAAGTTTGATGTTTTAGTATATTTTAATAATTATAACACATACTTGCCCATTTTTCTTCCATAGGTTCCCATACATTTATTTAATTATATTACAATATTATAAGTATTCAATGAATAATTGTGTACTTACACATATGTAACGTTTACACGACAATATGAATAATGAAAATTGATAAAGATAAATATTCGGTATAGGCAAAGCAGGAATTATTAATAATAAAAATAGTTACATAATTGGTATATCATTATAGTATATATATTATAAAACTGTATCATACGTGGGAGTTCCTTCCATGGGGGTTTAGGTTCTCCTGTGGTTCCTATGGGCTGCCACTTGGTACCCTAATGGCCACTTTTGGCTATTTTTTAAATAATGGAAATTTATAAAGATAAATATTCGGTATAGGCAAAGCAGGAATTATTAATAATAAAAATAGTTACATAATTGGTATATCATTATAGTATATATATTATGAAACTTTATCATACGTGGGAGTTCCTTCCATGGGGGTTTAGGTTCTCTTGTGGTTCCTATGGGCTGCCACTTGGTACTCTAATGGCCATTTTTGGCTATTTTTTAAATAATGGAAATTGATAAATGTAACTATTCGGTACAAGCAAAGCAGGAATTATTAATAATAAAAATAGTTACATAATTGGTATATCATTATAGTGTATATACTATAAAACTTTATCATACGTGGAAGTTCCTTCCATGGGGATTTGGTTGTCTTGTGGTTCCTATGGGCTGCCGCTTGGTGTCCTAATGGCCATCTTTGCTAGGATAGGTAGTAGGTAGAAGGCTGCAAAGAAGGAATACGTTTCGTCCTGGGCCTGCTACTGGACTCGTCAGTAAGGCTCTCTAGCAGTCCCTGCCTTAGATAGGGGATGATTAGGTAGCATAAGAACTTATATTTATGGGAATCGAGGATTCACCGAGTCGAGGACTTACGAAAAACCTGGAACCTCCATTTCCTATCTAGTCATGAGAGTGTGAACGTTGGTCGCTACACATATTTTAAAATCGAACATAGTTTAATATTAGAATCTTCGTTAATAATTACCATTAATGGGAATAATATATACGTATTAATGGAAATTTAAAAAATAATAGTAATTACAGTCTTCATCACAGTATAAATTGTTGGTGGTTGCAGAATTAAACTTGTATGGCAGTAGAACGTGGTTTTTGCAATACAAGTATATTTTATTCTTATTACACTTTATATAATAGGACAATGGTTTTCATGTGCACGTGTTTACATTCTAACTGCTCTGCAAAGACTGAGGCGATGATACATAAATGACGAGGACAAACAAATTATATTAATAATAACATGTAAACAGAGATGTCGCAATTATTGACTTAAATTCTCCGATATAAATCGTCCACAGTCGTAAACTTTGAATACTTCTGTGACTGATTGTACAAAACGTTATTACAATCTCCTTCACCACGAAATACTCAATAATTATAGTATTCATTGCGATACAAATCACTCTTAGTCGAAAACTTTTAATACTTGTGCGACTGATTGCATAAAACCTATTATTAGTATATACAATATACCTTACACCAAAATATCCACTGAACGCATCAACGTTTATGTATATCCTCATTTCACGCTTGTCTCGTTGCGAAGCAATTGTCCGTCGTTAAAATCGAACAACAGGCCTGGTTCCAACCTCGTACTCGCTGGAACGCGTTAAATTTCAATAGATTTTTCGATCCCAATTTCGCGCTTTCGTTTACTATCCAACGAATTCCAGGCATAATGGCGCTAGCTTCGTAACGGCGCTTAACACCACGGCGACATCTCGCGTGTGGAGGCAGAATTAAACGCGGCAATTGTTGGAGCCTCGCGCCAACAGCACTTTCGCCTTTTTTTCATTGACTCTGATCATAAATGCACAGTTTTTTCCTGCTTTTTCTATTTCCCTTTTCGTTTTATCATCAAGAGTCGGAATTGGAGCAAGGAGGTCGCGAATGCCGATGGATTTCAGCGAAGAAATGATTGAAAGCATTAGAAGCTGGAGATGATATATGTATCTAGTCTCAGCAAAAATAGTGACAAATAACGTTTCTTTTTAGACCCGTTCAGCAAATAGAATGAAAAGCTTCGTTTTCACACTGCGATTTATATTAACGACTTCGATGAATGTGTTTGGAGAATCTCGTCGCGAATTAATCATACTAATTAATTAGTCGAAGCGGTTGAGAGTTATTACAGCGCTATGTTGAAGTGAAATTTGAAATAATTTATTAATCATTAGCTAAATGGAATTATAATTCTCGAAAGAGGAGAGTTTGGCTTCTTTTTCAGTATTTATGGCTTTTAACGACTCTTTCCTGAATTTCTGACGATTCTTTAAACAAACATTTCTGTGGAAATACAGAATTGGTATTTGATATTAATTTTAATTTGATGTAATGTTTTTGATATTAAATCGTTTGTTAGTAATAAATTATTAAAGGTAGAGAAATTGTTGATGTACGAGGGGTACAAAAATCTCAGAGAAACGCGATTAACCTTAGACAGTAGAAATATTGGGTAATCTGGAAAGAGCCATTTAACGTCGAGAAAAATATTTCTTCTAGGTACATTCGTTCGCAAATACAAGGATTTAAAGTCCGTTTGATTTTATTTTCGGCCGAAATCGATTTTCGTTCTGCTTTTGTTGGAACAAATGGACTTCATCGCGGGTATTGATTGCAGCTTCGAGCCTCGCTTGAAACACATTCGAAAAAGAAAAGAACGTGCTGTAGCTTAATCCATTTCGGTTTCAGAATTATCCGAATTATTTAAATGAAATCTGTTCACGCGTTGTAAATATATGTAGAGTGATGAGAGCTCATTCGCAATTCACAATTAAATTTTGAATTTAGATATTTACAACGTATTATTTAAATTTTTTGTGATATACTGTGTATTTTACTTAATAAATTACTATTTACTTAACGATGTAACTATTTGCACGTAATGGCTGACTAAATAAATTATAGGTAAATGATAATAATTATCGAAGTCGTGTAATGAAGAAAAATAAGAAAGATAAATGGAGAAGAGAATATTTTGAACCTCAGGAGGACACGGAGTAATTAATCTCCTTCAGCTGTTTTCATTTTTCTCAATTTTAAATCCTTTCTCTTTCAAGTTGAACTAAAGTTAACAAGAAAAGAGATTATCTACTGTAATTGTAGGGA
>NW_016912102.1:151338-173245 GCF_001483705.2 Eufriesea mexicana
GTAGGGAAAATAATTTGCAATACTTTATATGTATAATACTTTATGTATATATCGTACCTTGCAGAGGCACATTCCTATTTGAATAAAAATAAATAAAATTCGACGCCAATGTTATAGAAAAGGCAATTTGTGTGTTTTAAATAATTGCAAAAATAAAGTATTCAGAATCAGACATTTTTCTGATTTATTAGTTCCAAAATTAAACGATAGGCATTGAATTTGAATATTTTTACAATAAACTTTGTATCTCTAATAAATAATTTATTATTCATTTTTATATATGATATATTAATTATTTATTTATTTATTTTTGCTCTATTTTACCATAAAAACCATGATTTTAATTTACATACGTAACAGTTCACTCCTATAGCTATGAATTTATTAAGTATGATAAATAATGCAATCATAATTAAATCATTGTATTTTTATATTAAATTAAATAAGTATATCATACAAGGAACATTTGAATATAATTCTTATACATTAATTTCTTACTTATTTTTGTATTAAATTAAATTGTTGTTACATACAAAGTATATTTAAATATAATAAATTGCATTATTTTATTTACCAACTTAAATAATTCTTTTCTGCAAATTGAATCATTTTTATTGCATCTTTTACTCACATTATGATTTACTCTTCACACAAACTTTGCATTTATCCACAAAATCAATGTATTTCTAAAAAAAAAGATCGTTAAACGTTCTTATAATTCATTTCAATTTCAAAATAAATTTTTTTTATTTTCATAGCGAACGAAGTAATCTCGACGCGAAATTATTCGCAGGCCACGTAGAGGAACGCTATTTATGAAACCAGTAAAGATCTCAGTCACTTGACTGCGACACATTACTTCTGGAAAGTACCCAAACCGCTTTCAGAGCCCCGGTTTATTGCATCAATTATACTTGATTGTAATTATCAAAGAAAGTTAAGAAGCGAAAGAGTTTATTAGTAGACCGTTTCCGGGGAGGCACCTGTTATATATGTAGGTATTTACTGAAAGTGGAAACGCATTTAGTACGCTTCGTAGCCATCTTGATTAACGTGAAAATAAGCTAATAAATAAAATTGCTTAAACGAAATGCAGGCGTCTGACAAGGTCTGAGTAGTTCCTCTACAGTTCGCTAATTAACCCCAAATTAGAAGCAAAAGCACATTTACCAAAGGAATTAAAGAGCACGTGTCACGTCTTCGTGCTATTCTTTCTAGGTATTTCTGTGTTTTGCAAATGTGCTAGCCTAGACATGCTGGAACAAAATGAAGAATAAAATGTTGATAAACAAGATTAGAGAAAAATCCAAATACGTTTTCACGTATTTTATTTGTAATTTTATTGTGGGACGTGATACAGTCCTTAGATTGCAATTTTAAATTATGATTATAGTCACTCATGTAAAAGTTCGAACAATTTATATCTTTTTTAAGTTTACAAGTTTAGAATTGTAATTTTCTAATATAATATAATAAGCATAATGATAATGGTATATTAATATATTGATATTAATAATTTTAATAATATAATTAACATAATAATAATAAATCTTTACAAGTTCAAAGTTTAATATGTTTATTAATTATATAAGTCTTTTTAATATTGTACAAATTAAATATAGAATTTTGATAAATCTTCTAAAATAGTGTAGCATTTGAATTAATATACCAATGAGATGTTGGGAACGAGTAAATAAAATTGTAAAATAAATTCGACGAAAAGTACAAAATTTAAAAAACGTTGAATGTAAATATAGGGAATTCTTAGGAAAATTACAATTTTTAGTTTTATTTCACCAAGTCCCTTCTGTATGGTAAAGATTCGTGAATTTTCTGTTAAATTAATTCAGACAAATGCAGAAAAGATTCTTCGGATCTTAGAAATATTAATGTAAACATTAATATTATGAAGTAAAACATATATAAATATTTTAAATAAAATGAAAATAAAATAAAATTTCAATGAAATAAAAATAAATTTAAAATAAAAATAATATATACGAGAAAATAGTAAGTGTAGATATTTAAAAATATTATTTTAGAAAGTCTTTACATTTTAAAAATATTTATCTTCCTTTAGTTTTCAATGGATACGTGGATACAATTATTTTTGCAAGATAAAAATTATATCAAATTGCGGTTTTTGTTTTTCACAGTTTGTTCATGTAAAATAGTGAGTTTAAATTTGTGTGTAATAAATTAAAAGAAAAATAAAATTGTCCTCGAACATTTTTCCTTCATGATAGATGTAATGGTACGTTTATCTTGTTACTCTTCACTTGAATTACTGCTTGCCTACTTGCCTGATTTAAGCTCCATACTTTAAAGTAATGTTCTACTTCTGCATATTATACATTCAACGAACTTATTAAACATGTACCCTTCCCTAAATATTCACGAAGAGCTACTATAAAAATTGATACTTAAATTGAACTGTCTTATTACGGAGAAAATCTTTAAACACTTAACTTAAGAAACATTCCCTGAACTTATTTAATAAAATATTTAAATTGAAATACACTACTATATATAATTACATATATAGTATAGGAAAATAATAAATAAACACATTGTTGGAATAAATTAAAAATTGTAGAAATTAATAACATTAATTCAGAAAATTAGTATATAACCACGTTGTTAACGCCAATAGTTTAAAATTTACAATTTCATTCAGGGAAATTTTACTATTAAAAGATATTAAATTTGCTATAGTTTAAGATGAAATATAAGAATATATATTAATATTAATTGTACTTATATAGGTTATATATAACTTACATAATATAAGCAATTATGTTTATATTTATATTTACAACGATATTATACTACAATATAACATTACTATAATAATAATAATAATAATAATAATAATAATAATAATAATAATAGTAACAATAATAGAAAATATAATAATTAATAATACTAATAACCGTTACTAGTATTATAATACCAATACAATATTCTACTTACAATATTTAGGACTACCAGTACATTTACACAATTATATTAGTCCACTAGAATGTAATTTGTACAATACAATACAATACAATACAATAATAATAGTAATAGTAATATAATAATTAACAATACTAATAAAGATTACTATTATTATAGTACCAATACAATATACTATTTACAATATTTATGACCACCAGTACATTTACACAATTATAGTAGTCTACTAGAATATAATTTGTACAATACAATACAATACAATAATAAAAGTAAAAGTAATATAGTAATTGATAATACTAATAACGATTACTAGTATCATAATACCCATACAATATTCATTTTACAACATTTATGACTACCAATACATTTATACAATTATATTAGCCTACTACAGTATAATTTTTTAATGAAGAATCTGCTATGGTTCTTTTTAATTATCACTTTTGCCCGTATAGTAATCAACCGGGTACACTGTACAATATAATAATATACATAATAGCGAATCTATAATATCAGTAAATATTATCATATTCCCCCATTATATTTTTATCTTACAATATCACAAATCACAATATATCAAAATATTTCCAAAATTCGTCGCACAGAAAAGTAACTCCAACGTCGTGTTTCCCACAACAAACAGCCATATATACCCATTAGTAAGCGGAAGAAGCACACTTTTTCTCATTTCGGGTTACACGCGGAAGAATGGTACGAAGGATTGAAATTTCGCGTCGCGTGATTCCGGTTTAACGCAGGGACGTAATGTCACGTGCACACGAGTCGGAAACGCGTACAGGAAGCGATGGGAAAGTCGAAAGGCATACGGGCGAACGACAAGAAAAGATACGGTAAAAATTCGGGAAAATTTTATCCATGGTAGAAAAGAATCAGCTGGATTTCCGCTGCGGAATTTACAGGCAGAATATTCCTTATACTACGCTGCTTCGTCGGGTAAAATGAACCGAGGGAACAGATTTGTTGAAGGACATAAAATACGCGGTGCTCGGGTTCCGTTGTGTCGATGGAATAGAATTTTCTGTAATTCCTCGTGTAACAGGATGTGCAGTCGTTTTGACATTAATTAAGTGGTTTAAGAAAAAGAATTAAGTGTATTATAATGTATATTGTGACAATATAGTGTATTAATAATGTATATTGTATAATATTAAAGTACACTTATAATACATTCCAACATATATATACATTATAATACACTATATTACTAGTACAAATATACAGTATAGTGTATTATAATATTATAATATTATAGTACTATATTATAGTGAATTTTAATATTATAATATTAATATTATAGGACACTTATAATACATTACAACATATATATACATTATAATACACTATATTACTAATACTAATATGCAATATAGTGTATTATAATATTATAATATTATAGTATTATAGTATTATATTATAGTGTATTGTAATATTATAATATTATAGTACACTTATAATACATTACAATACACATATATACAATATACATTACAATACACTATATTACTAGTACTAATATACAATATAGTGTATTATAATGTATATTGTAATGTATTATAAGTATACTATAATATTGTATATGTGTATGTAACATGCTATATATGTGTATTGTAATGTATTATAAGTATACTATAATATTAGAAAATAGGAATTAAACGGAATTATAGTCGTGTCTTTTTGGATAATTATTTTGTAAATAATATTCCTTAAAATTAGAATTAAACGTACCACTATACAAAAATTACATAAAAATTATAAAAATATATTTCATTATACATAAATTGAATTTGAATCATTCAAAGCCTGTTAATTATTAAATAATTATCGATCAAATAGAACGTTCTTAGCAAAGAATTAATTATTTTGTTACACAAAACTATTATAAAATAGGAATTCAAAGAATCCAATCATGTCCTTTTGATATAATATTCAGAATTTCATTGAAATATAATTGGATTGCAAATTAGTATGCTTCTGGTAGTACAAATGTCAACATTCAATGATAACTCAATTTCAACGTTTCTCGTCGAAGTTATAATTACCTGCAAGTCGGTTCAGTACACCTTCTAATTAACTATTACAATTTGTACGTACAATACGTTAGATTTATCTTGAAATTCTGATCCACTGCACGCGTAATTGGAAACAGAATATTACTTTCACAAAACGTATTCCTCTATCGTATTATATACTGTAATTTAATATAAAAAACAATAGAAATCACATTATTATTCTATATCAGCGGTTTTCAGCCTGCAATTTATGTTCCATTAGTGATAAGTTGACAAAGTGATACGTGATCCAAATTATATAAAATTTAAAAATTGTGTACAGAGGAGGGTACTACAATACATAGATATTACCTATTATGTGATGCTTAATACATTTATAATCACTTAATACAGTCAAACATTTACCCAGCTAATTACAAAAGTGTTCAAATAAAATATGCATTGCTTTCGAAAATATTTCTTTAATCTCTAAGGAACAATACCAAACACCATAACCTAAAACACCTATGTATATACACCCAATTCAGTTTTTACACGAACTTCTTTTACACGATTTTGATTTAACCCAAATTAGGAAAAAATTTAATTCTCTTTTTACACGACTTATTTTGATTTAATACGATCGACACAAATTTTTGGCCTAGCCAAAACACAAACACAACGATTAATTACCGAATTCGTTCTTAAATCCACTGAAACATCGGCACCACAGGAGGCTGGTCCTAATTTTGTTCGAGAGATTACAGAAAGAATTTCAGCAATGGAGCACGAAGACGATAACCAAGATATTTCTAGTGATAGCAGTAATATCGCAGTCTTACTCAAACGCATGCGTTTATTGTCAGAAAGTGACAACGAATAAAATCTTTTTACGTGTAACTCATATTATCTTGCCTAATTTTTGTGTTCATGAATTAGTGACATCTTTCTTTCCTTTTCAAATGATAATTTACTTTGTACGATACATGTGCGATCTTTATGAAATAAAATGTTTAAGATCGTAACATGAAAACTCATGGTTTATTATATTATTTTTGCTGATTTCTTCGGACTGGAACCAATCTTCTATTTTTCCATAGATGCAATACTTTTTTACACGAATTTTTGTTACACCTATTCTTCGGGAACCAGCGTGTAAAAACAGAATTAGGTGTAATCATAAGCTAAATAATTTTATTTTCATCAGAAACCTAATTGGTCACCTAGAAACACCTGTATACATTTACATACACTCATGATATATGCTAAAAATCATTGTAATAAATTTATGCCATTCCATAATACACCAAACAAAATATAACTGCAAAAACAATTTCATTTTTATCGAAAATCTGACTGGATATTTAAAAATGAAGGAAGAATTGATATACTTATTGTATATCGTCAATAGGTCGTCCTCAATTGGCGACGGTTAATGACGAACCAAATTTCTTGAGGAACCTTGTGTTTATAGTGGACTGTATTTTATGTAGTAGTTCCAGATAACTCTTCTGAACTCTTCGAATGTTATTGACTGACTGACTGGTACTGACTCTCTCGGTGGTTGTATAATCCTGGTCTCTCTGCTGATTGGTTGCTATGATGTTGGGGGTGTATGTTAACTTCGGCGTCCTTCGGTGGTGGTGGTTGTTTAAACAATCTAGATAATTGTGCTTGTCTTCTTGAAGGGTGATATATAGTTGTTTGTTGCGGATTACCTAAGCGGTGGCTTAGGTGCTAAAGAAATCAAAGGGCGCTGACAGTAAGGATATAAACAACCTTCTACTTGGGACATTGCGGTCCTAGGGCCTCATCAATGGTACTTGGGAACTTTCAGAGCCTTCTCACGGTCTATTCTAAACAAAGGGCCGAACGAAATACCGGGACGACATTCCAAGGCTTAACACTTATGGTACACAATCGTATAGTGATATATAAAAAGAATTATTATAATGACATTATTCCGCTGCAGAAAATATCAAAGGAGAAAAGAAATATCGAAGTACCAACGAGTTCACTCTTATATCATATGCACTTTACGATCACACACTGTTATATTACGATCATATACCGTGATCATATGCAATAGTCTAAACATACGTGTGTGTCTCGTGCAGAGCATAAAGCGTAAAAACGAAAAGATTCCGCAGCAAGCTGCTATCACCGAATTCTGTTACCGTGGCCATATAGGAATGCTTTGTAATGTGACATATTCCTTGGCTGTTTGCTCTCGAAGGAATATCAGTGCCAGATAGCCGAAAAGGGGGGAAGCTCTTTTCCTGTGAGAGAAAATATATGAAGCAGACCCGGGCACACCCATTCACGTGGGCCTGTGTATTGTAACAGCAGTATTCTTCTGCGGCCTTTAGATCGCTGGTTATTCCGGAAACCAGCGGATAATGTACCTATTTGGCAAATATTCCTAGACTAGGTGAATGCCCATATTCATTCCTCACGAACAACACGGCCTTGCTTTTCTTTCCGTCTTTATTACACACGTTTATGCCAAATAGATAGCTATGGAAACAAAGAACCTGGAAGCAGAGTAACCGTATGCGAAGATAATCATTGCGATGGGAGAAAGGCGATTTATTGCCGCGGAATTGTGATACTGAAATTACGCGCGTTTATGCAAAATGGATAGCTATAGAAAAATCGTGAAATCGGAATAATCATATGCGAAGATAAGCATTGTGGTGGGAGAAAGGCGATTTATTGCTGTGAAATTATGATACTAACCAGAGAAATGGGAAAGGCTCCTTGGAAAGCCGATATCCTTAAATTTTTCGAAATCCAAGAATAATTTTATACCTTTGAGAATTTGAAATTTTTTCCTTTTTTCTGTGACTTGAAATTCTTCGAGTATAAATAAATAAAGATATTAAATTGATAAATTAAATGTAATATAATTATATTTATTAAAATTTTACTTTCTCATTTCACAGCGTGTATAATTAATTAAATATAATATAATTGTATTAAAATTCATACCAAATAAATAATAATAATAAAATTCATTCAAATAATATCAGAATAATTAATATAAAAAATAATTATATATTAAAAATTAATAATAAAATTCGTCAAAAATATATCATTTGCAATTGAATATCATTTACTATTTTTCTATAAATAATCTATAAATTTTCTCGAATAAATAATCAAATATTGTAATCTTTTTTTAATTTTCATGGTAGAAATAAAAGTTCTTGTGACCCATTAATGTGCTGTAATACGTTGATTGAGGAATTGATTTTTAATTTTTTAAATGTAAGTAAATTGGTGATAATCGATCACGATCGTAGATATGTGAAGTTTATTTTATAAAATAAATTATTTCTCTTACAAAATAAAATTACTACTTCGAGGTTTGAAAGTTTGTAAAACATTAACTCTGCAACTCCTTAATTATTCGCATTTTTTGTTTTAGGTGAGTAGCTGTTTAAAATTACTTTGATCTCGAAACCATGAATTTCTGCAGCTTTTATTAACGTTTCCCATAAACTCTGTAAGTATTCCTAATATGAAGAAATTTCTTTTAAAATTATTGCTTCCACTACTTGTAGCAGTGCTTTACTGAAAGAGTTGAAAGTATAAATTAGTCAATAACAACCTCAAATTTTTGCACGAGATAAAATACAGCGTAACCAAATATTATAATACATTTTCTCAAAAATATTCCAAATTCGCAAAATATTCTAAATTTTATTTCGAAATCGAATGAAATTTATTTTCATTAATTTACCAGGAAGGAAGTATATAATGAAACCGATATACCTATATCACTTTTAATTCAAAATTACTTGAAATATTAATTGGCAGAAATTAAAATTTAATGGTCAAAGAAAATTCTATCCTCAACACGTACCAGGTGGTACGAATCACTCGGTTTCGCTATGTATTCAAAGGAGTATGCATCGTTGCACAGGAATAACGTATCATGTCAAGTAACGGTGTGAGCTCGTCTTGGTATTGGCATATCTGACAACTTTTGACATGCACTTTTCCAACCGTATTCTACCATAAGTGATACGATGTTATCTTCAAAGGAAAGCATGTAAGCTTCTATTAAGCATGTCATATCGGAAAATACACATCTTTCGACAGTTTATGGATTTTCCTGGCGCGAAGGAACGGAAAAGTGAACACTTGCTAGGGGAAATTCACTAGAAATTTGGTAACATTTCAGTGCACGGGTGAACCTCGTATAACGCAGGTGTTAGGTTCCAAAAAAGGTATCACGTTATTTGTGGTTCGAATTACGCACGTGCAAAGAGTATAGCTGCAATCGAAAAACGATTTAGAAAAGAAAAATTAACCTATTTACTTAAAACAATACATATATTTAAAATAAATGAATACATATATGTAATTACATGTGTAATATTTATATCATATTATATTTAATTATTTATATTTACTATAGGAGTATATTAAAATATTATTATAATATTTTATATTTACAGTGTAATTATTCATATGCATTTATTTATTTATTTTATATAAAATACACACCTAAAATCACTAATGGGATATTTCCTATATTTTTCCATTATATTTTAATTATTTCGTACTTTATAATTTTATTATATTTATTAAATTGAGTAATAAATTTAGTACGAAATAGTGTATCTAGTTTGAGTTGCTCATTGTAGATCTAATTGGTCAATATAATATTTAATAAAACTTTTTTCGTTTCTACCTATGTATACCTATATTATAGGTATTTGTATGTACGTATTTGTACCTATGTGTACTAAATATGCCGAAATTATTTTTTCACATTTTACATATTTTACACATTTTTAAGACCTCTATTTTATTCCAAGTACATTATTATTATGAAGCTTTAAGTATAAAATACTACATATGTATTTTATTATTTTTTAATTTGAAACACGAATATTTGAATATTTTCGCAGATAAATCAATAGCTACGTACATGTATTTTTCCAATGGGTTTACCGGAATATAAAAGAGAATTATATTAACAGAAGAGGCAATGATGGGAGTTTGATTTGCTGAAAGGATTATTTTCTGTTTGTAGATATGTCAGCTGCAGTTGAAATGTTTTTGTTAATTAGCAGGAAAACGTTGGCCAAACGTACCAAATCTTTCACATGGTACATTTCACGAAGACACGTCAATAGGGAACTCGAATTAGGTTAACATGTGACGTTATAGGTGCTCTATCGTCATGCTTGTTACGAACATAGCTATGATATCGATAGTTTCGCATCAAATCGCGAAATATATAAATTTTGATATTTGCAGAAATAGATTTTTCCACGTGCAAACATTTCTTTTGTTATAATTGTTACTGCACTGTTACCTTCCTGTGCTCATTATTATTTACAATTATAAATGATGGACTCGTCTCTCAGAGAGGATGAAAATATCACAGAATAATTTTAATAAACCTTTTGCTAATAATGAAATTCAAATTTGTATTATGTTTCAACTAAAATTCGATTTGAACATGTTAAACTTAAACTAATAGCTAGTATTAAAAATAAACTAGTCTATAGTAGCCACAAGTATAAACATTATACTCAGAAATGATTTGAATTAAAGATATCCTATTATTATAAATCTCCTGCAATTTCTACCTTACAAAATTAGTTTCTAGCAAAATGTTATTTTTATTTTGGTGAATTAGGGACGATTAAAACAAATTAGAGTCGAGAGTTGCTCTTTAACACTAAAAGTTAGTGAATACTAAAAGTCAGTGAAAGTCAGCGAATAATATTTCATTACGAACATATTAAGAATATATTTGGCATAGACCAAAAATATATGAGCTAGTACCTATTAACCCTTGTATTTTAAGAAGCAGTAAAGCAACGTTACTTTAGCCAATCCACCCACCTCGATCCTACACATATGTATACATATTTCTATTTTGTGTCGAAGTTGAAACAGTTCTAAAAATAACAGTTAATAACTGGTATATAAAGCACCATTCGAAAACGGTTATGGAAAACCCAAAATGTCATAACCATTAAAACGAAAAAGTCCTTAGCTATTGGTTCTGGTTACCTTTCGAAATATCGAATCTATATCGGTTTCATATCGACTCCTATTTCAACTCGGAACCAATTTCGGAAGCTAGTAGAACCGTAATCGATATTATAGCTTTCAACACTTGCTCGTGGCATCCCGCTTATAGTCACGTTTTGTAAAACGAAAGTGAAGTTCTAATTAACTTCGTCTCTTTCAACATACATTTCGATACACTAGCTACCGTTTGTATTATATTTGTATTATATTACCGTTTATATACCGTTTCTATTATATTATACTATCATGCAGCTATTATGACCCAGTGAAAAGTATCCCAGATTAAACAGTTCTTCTCGATTCTGTAACAGTAATAAGTCGTTAAATGATCAAAAAAAATCCAAATCTAACCGAATCGCAATTCCAGCTCAACTCCATGAAAGTTTAGACGTGTCCGACCTGAAACCAGTCTGACAAATGACTCCAGTGTGATCCAGCGACCTTTATATAACTAAAGATCGGTCGGAGGTCGACGAAAAGTCACGATCGGTATCGATTCCATTATTCATTATTTTTCTACTGTATTAATGAATAATTTATTAAATTTTTCTTCGTTTTTATCATAAATTATAATTCCTTTGTTATAAGTTCACGGTTTGAATGAATTATGTAACAGTATAGTTACGCAAGTATTTCCATTTTCCCTACTCTTTTCGCTTTAATGGAGCTGAATCTCCGTGAAAATGGAAAGCTAGGGAATTCGGGATGAAAGGTCAGAGAAACGTGTATGTGATAAGCAGTGGCTGTTGTGGTGGTCTGAAGATACGCGTGCTTACAGCGCACTCGAGCGAGCGCAAAATGGCGGGGAATAAGATGACCGCGTGGTTGGGCCGAGGGATTGGAAAGGCTGAAGGAAACGGACGCGAGGAAAAGCGCTCTTTAAGGCCTCGCAGACGCTCCTGAAAAAAATCGAGAAACTGGAAGGCCGTGGTGGTACACAACAGGGTCACGACAAATCTGCCAGTCACGCCATAAAATTTTCCTCGAGAGTGAATTGTTCCTTAATCTCTGTTACTTTCCTTCCCAGAAACTGACGGGGGTATTTCAGGAGGTATTTTATATACTTAATCTTGATATTGTATCACTATACTGCTGTTGCTTAATTTTTATTAATATATTGGATCAATTGTCGGGATTAATTGAGAGACAAATCTGTTTAGATAATTGGTATGACAATAGCTAATTTTGAATAATGTCATAAATCAGATAGACGTTATAATTTATTTAATTATAAATGTTTCTTAAAAATGTATACCTCGTAAGCAATATAAGAGACGAAAAATGAATTATATATCTTTTATACAGTATTAGGCATTAGGATGCAATACACAATTTATATATTCGAGTAATTGGTCATTTGTGTAATCAAAATTCGCATAATCGATGTTACACTCTGTATAACTGTTAATGGAGACATTTGATTTTAGAATGGTGACGTAGCTTGAAATTGATTTTGTATAATTATTCATGGTGCACGTCAAATTATTGTATTTCTATTAAAATTTAGAAAAGTAATTTCACTTGAATTATTAATAAAAAGTATTATATGCTTTTTGTTTGAAAATAACAAGTAAGACAATGTTCTAGTTATACTATGAGGATCTTGATATGAGAACGTTATAATTTATTTAATCGTAAACGTTTTTTAAAAATATATATTTCGTAGGTAATATAAGAATATAATAATATATTTTGATGAATTTTAAGAATATAATAATATATTTTGATATTAAGAATATATTTTGTGTAATCAAAATTCGCATAATCGATGTTACACTCTGTATAACTAATAATGGGGATATTTAATTTTTATAATGGTGAGGTAGCATGAAGTTGACTTTGTATAATTATTCATGGTGCACGTCAAATTATTGTATTTCTATTAATATTTAAAAAAGTAATTTCACTTGAATTATTAATAAAAAGTATTATATATTCTTTGTTTGTAAATTACTATAATACAATAATGTCGCATAGTAAATAACACATAAAGCAATGTTCTAGTTATATTACAAGGATCTTCTATGTGCTAAAGTCATTAATTCCATTTCAAAATTCTTTTAAAATTTTGGTTCTAAAATACGTGATTGATGCTTACTTTCTTATACCTAAAATAAATTTTAATTTTTTATTTTGCGCATCATCAAGTTAATCAATTTGATAAACGAATGGTTCATTAATAATATACCAAAGTGACATTACATCACCATTAGTGACAGCAGAAAACTACGTCATCACTTTCCCATTTTTCTTAGTTTTCAAAATTTTTTGTTCCATTCTAATATATTAATATTAACATTTACTTGCAATTTGATATTCCTTCATATTTTGGTATGAAAAATATAGCATTGCATTTAAAAACCAAATTAAATCTTCAAATCCCAAATCCCTAAATGTTTCCATCTTCAAAAAAAAAAAAAAAAATACATGAAACACATAATGTATCCCCCTAAACCATACAACTTTTCTGCAAAAAATTTATTCGTGCAATACACACTTTAAAAATTATTGAAGTCGTGTATTACACGCTTTAAAAATGATTGAAGTCGTGCAATTTGCATAAACCACCCTGTATATATTCCAAAGAATTGCCAGCTTTATTTCATATTGAGCAATTCTGATACAATTAAACCTCGAATTTTATCTCCAACACAATCAAATCTCGAAAATTAGAATACAAGGTATCAAAGGAATAAATTAAATTGCGTAATGAAACAAAATTTGCGTAATCGAACGAAATACTGATACTCGTTCGTTACTCGAAATGACAGACACTCAACTTACCCCAATTACCAGACTCGAGAGGACTCTCGACTTGCGATCTCTTTGCGATCTCTAGACTTGCTACTCACTTCAACTTTCATGCATCAAATCTCGCCAAACACGGCAAAATTCCGCGTGGAATTCTCAGTTCCCCCAGTGCTTGTCCCGATGACGGAGGTGTATCATTAGCCTTTCGCCATCGACATCTGCACACGCCTCCGACCACCGCTTAACTGCACCTGTTTGTTGGCTTGGCAAGCATGGGCGATTCGCTCGCTGGAAATTGTTTGCGAAATGGCAACAGATAGGGGACAGAGCCGTTAAATGTGTAGCGACTCGAACGCTAATGCAGCTCCCAGCGTGGCGTCCATATTTTATTCATGCAGCTGTCAGCGGATATGAGAGTGGGGAAAGGTCGTCGCCTTTGGGTTCAGTCGGGTGCTGCGATATGAGAGCCAAAAACGAAGAACCGATCATTGTCTTGCAAAACAGCGGTCGGTCCAAGTGGACCGAGTTGCTCGGAGTTGCTCAATATCATCAATCAACCTGGCTTTCGACTTCGACGGACAACAATGAGAACGCCGTCACGTGATCCGTGAAACATGGATCCGGAGTGATCGATCTTGCCTAGTGTCGCACGAGTGATCCGCGAAGCTGATTGTCCCTCAGGTGCTGCGAGAAAGTGGCGAGCGATATTTTCCACGTCGGAATTGTTCGTTATGGTCTTCTGATGCTTGTCGTCGAGATTGTTATCGTTGTACAATACTGTCTCGAGATATGGGAACGGGAACCCATGTTATGACAGTTTCCAAGTCCTTTGATTTAGGTTATGGCGAGTATTGGACTGTTTGCTTGACGCGACCGTGTGGAAGGTAGCCTGGAAAGTCTCAGAATTTTTAATATTCATTTTTCGTGTTGGTTGTTAGCTATGGTTTGAATCATTTATAGGGGCACGAAGTGGTTCGAAGTGGAATCGAAGTGGTTTGTTATGGTCTTCTGATGGATGGCATGGAGATTATTGGTATCGTTCACTGCTGTGTCCTGATCTGAGATTAGATGTAGGAATTTTGGATTGTTTTGATTTGGGTTATAACGAATAATAAGTTATTTTCTTCGCGTGTTTTAATATTAATTTTTCACCTTGGATGTTGTCTGTGGTTTGAACCAAATATAGGGTCAGATATTTTTGGAACCGAAGTAGTTCGTTAAATTATTATTATTGTCACAATACTGTGTCCAAATACAGAATTAGGTATTATAGCAATTTTCTACTATTTTAGTTTGGGTTATTGCGAATAATGAATTATTTTCACCACGTGCTTTAATATTAATTTTTCGCGTTGTTTGTTAACTATGATTTGAATTATTTATAGGGGCACGATATTTTCGGAATCGAAGTGGTTCGTTGTGATCTTCTGACGTTGAAATTACTATTATTATCATAATACTGTGTCCAAATACAGAATTAGGTATTATAGCAATTTTCTACTATTTTAGTTTGGGTTATTGCGAATAATGAATTATTTTCACCACGTGCTTTAATACTAATTTTTCGCGTTGTTTGTTAACTATGGTTTGAATTATTTATAGGGGCACGATATTTTCGGAATCGAAGTGCTTCGTTATGATCTTCTGACGTTGAAATTACTATTATTATCATAATACTGTGTCCAAATACAGAATTAGGTATTATAGCAATTTTCTACTATTTTGGTTTGGGTTATTGCGAATAATGAATTATTTTCACCACGTGCTTTAATATTAATTTCTCCTGTTGGTTGTTATCTGTGATTTAAATCGCATATAGAGTCGAGATATTTTTAGAATCGAAATGGCTCGTTATGGTGCTCTGCTAATTGACATCGAAAATATTGTTATTCAATACTATATCCAGATCTGGGATCAGATATTGATGTTATAGCAGTTTTCAACTGTTTTGGTTTGGATTATTACGAATAATAGACCATTTGCTTGACGCGATCATGTGGAGTGTACTCTATAAAGTCTTAGAATTTTAAAAATTAATTTTGCCGATTGAAATGCCACATTATGATCCTATCTCATTATAATGATTCAGATAGCTGAGATAACTATTGGTGTACAACACTATGCCATTAATTTCATCAACAATTATAAAAATTAGGACGATTATTAAAATTATCTAAGAGAAAATTATATGTTTTCAGAAATTGTAGAAAGTAAGGAACCTGAAACCTGTTATGTTGACTACTTTAATAGTTTTATTATAAACAATATCCTTTAACGCTTCTTAATATTTCTATTATTCAACTATCCAATCTGTCAAACTTCGAGTCTTTAAATTTCATTTAAGAAATTTTCTTTCCATCTTATTTGTACAACACTTTACAAAAAGATTCACAAGACCCAAGCTTCGTGACATGAAAAGTATCATTTTACTCCATAATGAACAACACAAATGAAACTCGTAGCGTGCTATTTCTCATGAAGCTACCTTTTCACGTACTCCTTCATCTTCTCACGTCTGGACCATGGAGAAACGTATATTACTAATTTGACAGTTTAAAATTCGCGCCAGTATATTTGAAGCACCCACATATATGCCGAAATTTCCGAATTCCTACATCGTTGGCGAACGAATTCCGATTTAATGCGGGTCTCGAGAAGCTGAAAGTTTCAAAGAGATAAACACGTCGAGGGCCGAAATCACCAAACGCTTCAGGGTAACTTTGACGTCGTAAACAGCGAGAGCCTTTTTCTTTCTGCCACGTTGATTCGATCGTTTAACAAAAGCTTCATGAAGATGGGGCAAAATGATAGAATACGGGAGTTTCTGCGGATGACACGTAACTAGTCTTTGTCACGAGCACTCTTATATGCATAGAAACGTTTCCACGTTTTCATTAAAGAATTCTATGCATCTCTGAGAACCTGCCGGCCAGAGTCTGACAAGTTTCATGCATCACCGCGCTCTTATAATTTCGCTTTTGCGTCACATATTATGCGTTTGAACGTCTAAAATATTCAAAATGAAATTTTCGGCTTGCCGTTTCGCATCGGATTTTTCCTCGTCCTTCGTCGATTAAAGAGTGTGGAATTTTGAAGGAATCGAGAACAATTTGTCGCGTTGGAAACAATGCGTGGTCGTCAAAGCTGTAATTTCGTAGTCGACCAAAGTATTTCTATATTGATATTAACACTGTAATGGCCGCACGTTTACGCAGTCAAACGTTGCCAGGGGTCGGCGATATTTTTGAAGAATTAATTTAAAAACACTCTATTTATACTACTATACTACAATAAAATAAATTTTATTTACAATTATTAAATATTAATAAATTTTATTAAAAATCAAGGTAGTAATTTTCATTTTTATAAAAATTAATAAAAGAATAAAAATTAGTACCTTGATAATTATTAATATATTAGGAAAATTTATTAATATTTAATAATTTTGTTTATCTTATTAAATTATTATAACCTATTAATTAGGATTTTAATAATTTAATTTTGTTTATATGGTTTTATAAATGTAAAAAAATATTTATATGGTTTTATGATATAAAAAATTTATTTATATAATATGAATAAAAATTCACGAAATAATACATGTACGAACATACACATAAAACAAGGAACAGTAACAATTTAACAACAAATTTAATATTTTTCCTTTGTGTGATAATTATTAATTATTAATCGGTGGCAGCATCACACACACGTTGTGCAGCCATTAAAGTGTTAAAATATGAAACACTTGACATGTACAACATGTCATTATTTGAGCTGTTCACTGCACAAATTGATTAACTGCATAAAACAAAGAGTAGAGAAATGCAATGAAATAATATAATTATGATTATACCAAGTGCTTTGATATTTAAATTTAAGATTTTTCAGAAAGTTAATCGATTATGTCCAGTGAACGGCTCATTTAGAGAAACAACAGACGACGAATGTTACTTTTACTTATTTTATATTAGAAATTAATTATTGAATTTGTTTGTTACTTTCATAGAATTCAGGTAAATATGTAGTGCAGTAGGTAAATGGTAATGTAAGTAAGAAATTAATATTATATCGGATAGATTATCTTTTATATGAAAATTATCATACAGGTGATGCTCTAATAGATATTAAAAAAGTCATATTTCACTGGAAAATTATACGCTTAATATAGTCTATTAAAAGACCAGTAAATTAGGTCAGTTTTACATATTTTATAGTGGAAATGAGTTATCGAAATGTTTCGAAATTAACATAGTCTAACAACAGTGCAAATAGAGTATTAATATACTAGCGCATAAATCCTTCTTTGCACGAAAATTATGATATACGAAATTCACTAATATTCTAGATAATAAACAAATTAAATTTCATTGATAATAAGGTTCTTAAAACGCTAAAAAAGTTAGTATATGATAAATGTTAAATACGCCTATAGAAATTTTATAACAGAAATAAATTGTGGAAGCTCTTTCATCTTCATAAAATGAAAATTCGTAAGTACACTGTAATAGTACTGTAAATAGGAGATTAACATAATGGCACATAAATTTCTCCTTTGCATGAAAATTGTCAGACATGTGATTCTTCAATTAATATTAAAAAAGTTAAATATCATTGAAAACTGTCATATACTATATCTACCAGGAAACAATATATTAGTTAATTATATTTTTATTTTCTTGGTTAATCAATTTGGCATGCCAATCATTCAAAGCTGTCAAATACTATATCTACAAGAAGACAATAAATTAGTTAATTATATTTTTATTTTCTTGGTCAATCAATTTGGCATGCTAATCATTGGAAACTGTCATATATAATATCTACAAGAAGACAATAAATTAGTTAATTATATTTTTATTTTCTTGGTCAATCAATTTGGCATGCTAATCATTAAAAACTATCAAATACTATATCGACAAGAAGACAATAAATTAGTTAATTATAGTTTTATTTTCTTGGTCAATCAATTTGACTTGCCAATCATTAAAAACTGTCAAATATAGTATCTACAAGAAGACAATAAATTAGTTAATTATAGTTTTATTTTCGTGGTCAATGAATTTATCCTATCAATATTATATTTCTCATGTTATCTATTCACAAAATCGTTTTGAATATATATAAAATTAATTGTCACTTCCATATACCTCCTTCCTCATTATCTATAATGATAATCATAGTCTCTGTTGAGGCGGAGAAGGATTTCGTATTGAACTGATTTTGTGCGTTTCAATTAACCTCATTAACAGTCAATCGCGTTTCTCCTTTATCTTTCTTCTCTGCTGTTATTGAAGACACTTGCATTAAAGTTAATCGATATCCTATCTAGATAAAGCGTCGCTTCCTTCCTGAGACTTTAATAGTACTAGGTCTTTCACACGATGCTTGGGTGCTTCAACGATCTTTCAAACGATTTCTATCCTATCATCGTTTCATGAATATTACCCTTTGAAATGTTCCCCCGATTTTCCGTCAAATTAATTCGAAAATGACGAATCCTCAGAAGTGTCTTACGTCTCTCCTCATTTACGTTATAGATGAGAGACGGACTCCTTATCTGTGCTGCAAAAACGGAATAATAAATCAACGCAAATCTCTGTAGCTTGAAATTATTCCTTGCTGAGGCCCCTTCGGCTGTGTTAAACGTTTCTACTATTTCAAACGTCAGGATTGTTCTTTTTCAATTTTATTCCTGTGGAAAGAAATTTAGCTCATCTGAATGAGTCCAATGATAGGAAATTAAAACCTTTTATTAATAAATTAAAAGGAATTATACTGGTTCGTAGTTTTATATTTTATTTTAAATTAGTTTAAAGTTATTTTAACTATAATAAATTATTTCTTAATCCTTGTGGTGAGTGTAGAATACTCAAAAAGGTAAGAAATCTTTTTCTTTGACAGTGTGAAACATTTAACAGCATAAATAAAAATAGTATAAGATTTTGTTGTATAATTTTAGTATATAGCTTTGAGAATTTCGTCCTAATTATGAGAATTCATCTTATTCTAAATTTGGTTGAGAATTGAAAATTTGGTTTTGAATAAATAAATTTAAAAAATGTTTTATCTGCTATGATGAATTGACTTTTACCAGCAATTGGTCCACTTTTTGAGTTTTGAATTTACATGTAGGTAAATCTTGTACGAGATTGCTTTTGAACCTTACATGTAATAAGTAGATGTAGATCAAAGGATGAGTCTGATAAAGGATAGAAGGAGAAACGCATTATCATGTCATATCCTTTGACTAAATATTCACGAAGGTGGGTTGGAAAAACCGAGAATATGAAAGAAGAAAATATACTATAGATAAGCAATTATTATAACAATTATCATCAGATATGCAATAGGGTCTAATTTAAGATAATGGAGCAAAAGAGGTGTGCTAAAGTGTTCACCCTACGTTTTAAATTGGCCAAAGAAGGATAGGAGTTCAAAGATTTTCTGTTACAAAGCTGATGATATTTTTCTGAGCAGTGAATAAGAAATCGTATGATAATTAACACGTAGAATTATTTGATTTCCATACCTCACACACCGTTATATTATCCGAAATTTCACATATTTATGAATGTCTAGCTTCGAAATTTTATCAAATGGCGACTGAAGGGTGCCTCTTGAACGTAAAGGGTTAAAAACAATCCAGGCCGAGTCATAACTCAATTGCTATCAAAAATACGAGTAATCAAAAATTCTATTTTTATACCTTCCCTAATCTCATCATTTCAGTTTCTTCATTAATACTGAGCTCTTAATTTCTTTAGAAGTCACTGATAACTTCACTAACTTCCTTATTATTATAACTTCGTTACTATTATATATTCGTATTACTTACTACGAATTTATACTATTTATATTACTATTATATATTCATAACTTCGTTATTATTATACAGAAGCAATAAAGAAAGAATAATGGTATTAGAAAGAGAAATATGACATGAAATTAGGTTCTTGATTTAATAGAGCATGGTATGATAGAATGGTTAAAAAATAAACAGTTTGTGTCATAATTGAATTCAATGAAGCACGTAAACAGAAGTTCCTTTGCTACCCCTTTTCAATCTCATCATTTCCATCTATTCATTGATTCAAGGACTTAGAGCTTTAGTGTTAGCATCACATAAAAGCAGTAAATATGAAACAAGAACATAAAGAAGAAAATGGTATTTGCTTACATAGTACATAATTAACGAGGACCTAACAGAGCTTGGTCTAATGTAAAGAGCACGAGAGTACGAGCTATCTGTAAAGCACAAACAATCCAGTTCTTGTCAAAGACAGACGTAAACAAAAATTCTCTTTGTACTCTCTCTTCCATCATTTTAATCTATCTTCTCATACACGTCACTATTACCTTTCACACGAGCAATAGTCATATGTGATTCTTGGTTTCTGCCATGCTACCTCCAGCATTCGAAATAATTCAATTCTTACAAAAGACAGATGTGAACAAAAATTCTCTTTGTACCCCTTTTCCCATCATCCCAAACTCACCCCTAATACAGATCACTGTTAACCATTTTCAGAAGAATGGTCATACGTGATTCTGAACTTCTGCCATGTTGCCTATATAATCCAAAGTGATGAAAGACAGACATCTCTTCTTTCTGTCATTTCAATCTTATCCCTAATACACGTTGCTGTTTAGTATTTGCAAAAGAAGAGTCATACGTGATTGTAGATTTATATTATGCAATCTGTACAATCCAAAATAATGTAATTCTGATAAAAGATGCCAGTCAACAAAAATTTTCTTTCATCATTCGAATCTTATCCCTAATTCATATTACTGTCAATCATTTGCAAAAGAATTGTCATACTTGATTCTGGACTTCTAGGATGATATCTATGCAATCCAAAATAATGCAGTTCTCATAAAAGATGCAAGTCAACAAAAATTTTCTTTCATCATTCGAATCTTATCCCTAATTCATATCACTGTTAATCATTTGCAAAAGAATTGTCATACTTGATTCTGGACTTCTAGGATGATATCTATGCAATCCAAAATAATGCAGTTCTCATAAAGGATGCAAGTCAACAAAAATTTTCTTTCATCATTCGAATCTTATCCCTAATTCATATCACTGTTAATCATTTGCAAAAGAATTGTCATACTTGATT
>NW_016912102.1:174465-194799 GCF_001483705.2 Eufriesea mexicana
ACTTGATTCTGGACTTCTACGATGCTATCTGTGCAATTAAAAATAATGTAATTCTCATAAAAGTCACAAGTCAACAAAAATTTTCTTTCATCATTCGAATCTTATCCCTAATTCATATCACTGTTAATCATTTGCAAAAGAATTGTCATACTTGATTCTGGACTTCTACGATGCTATCTGTGCAATTAAAAATAATGCAATTCTCATAAAAGACATATATCAACAAAAATACTCCTTCATCATCCAAATCTCACCCCTAATACACATTACAGTAAATCGTTTACAGAAGAATTGTCATACGTGATTCTTGCTCTCTGTCATGTTGTAATACACGTGTAATCCAAAATAATTCAATTCTCATTGAAGGCAAACCTGAATAAAAATTCTCTTTGTACCTTTTTCTTCATCATCATCCTAATCTCATCCTTAATACACGTTACTCTTAATTATTTACAGGAGAATAGTCATATGTGATTCTGGACTTCTCCTATGCAACCTGTATAGTCTAAAATAATACAATTCTCATAAAAGACATATATCACCAGAAATTCTTTTTTCGTCTCTTCTCATCATTCCAATCTCCTTAATACACGTTAAAAGAATAATTATACATGATTCTTGTTTTCTATCATTTTATAATATTAAATAATTCAATTCTCATCAAAGACAAACCTAGATAAAAATTCTCTTTGTATCCCTTTCATCATCATCCCAACCTCATCCCTAATACACATCACTATTAATTATTTACAGAAAAATAATCATAGGTGATTCAAAACTTTTGTCATGCTATTTCTATAGCCCAAAGTAATTCAATTCCTGTCCCAGGAAAACGTGAATAAAAATTCTTGGTTTACCTCTTCTTTTCACCACTTCAGTCTACTTTCTAATATACGTCACTGCTAACATGTGCTGGGAAGGAACAGTCGTGCGTGATTCTTCGTTTCTACTATTCTTCGTTGCTACCTCTAACGTGTCAGAGTCATCAGCTTAGAACTGCTGTCCGCTGAAATTAAGAGCTAATGTAAAGCGGAATGCTAACAAAGGTGTTCATGTGAGCACATCCTGGGCGTAAACAGTGGACGTGTTGCACGCTGGACGCATATTTTGCTGCTGGCGAAACTAGATCTGCGACAGACGTTGCATCGTCCTATGCCCTCACTATGTACCTACGTGGTTCATGCATACGTTGCCACGTAACGAGCTGTACTAGCCGGACTAAGAACAGAAAGCAAGGGGTTTGTTGGAAGATACCAGTCTATTGCATATCGGAAGTAACGAGCACCTGATAAAATTGGATGGACCGATTAACCTTTAGCTTTGTACCAGCTGGCCTCTCTTTATCTAGCAATTCAATGGTCAGGTAGTGGAACAGTGTTATTAGCTTGTATTCTTGTCTCTAGGCTGAATTTCTGTCTTTACGATCAGATTTTCAGTTGTAGTCTGTATTATATCCATTTATGAGAAATAAATGTATAGTTTTAGGATATGTATATTCATAAAAGTATAGTATTTAAAAGATATGCTATGTTTGTCAGTTTAGTGTCAACCTTCTTTTATTTAACAGTTGGTTGGTTAAAATATGGAACAGTGTCATCACTGACTTCAATGACTTTAGTTTGAATTTCTAACTTGAATATTGGGGAATGATCTTTAACAGATTACCAATTGTATATTGAATTACATATATTTAAATTTTTGAAATACATATGTTTGTAAAATTATAATGTTTAAAAATAGAGGGATTGGGACTGTTGGCCTAGAGTTAGGTCAAGAGAAGACCGAGTTCGGATAAAAATTGACCTACCTTCAGAGTGCTGAAACATTGGAAACCGGTAACGAGAATTCTCGTTTTCATATGACATATGTTGACGACCGGAAACGAGAAATCTCGTTTTAGGACGCATGCATTGTTCCTTGATTGTTTCCCAGATAACGGTATCTGTAATTCCTGGATAACTGCATTTGTAATTCAACGCACTATTAGAGAGGTATATTTTACTAAATATCGCACAATGGATATATTCTAGAGTTACTTATATTCGAATGAGAAAACATTTCATTTACATAGCTATTAATCGGAAAAAATAATCGGAGTTTTATTGTCTATGATAATGGGATATAGTTAAAATTACGAGATGGAAAATTTTAGGAAAGCTTTAGTAGCTGCTAATGTGTCAATAATCGTACAGGAAATGGTCAGACCAAAATGGTCGCAATGTCATTTTTTTAATTCAGATTGAATTTCTTATTTAAGCATCACAGAATAGACTGTGGAAGATTTTCATTGATACATTAAAGTATATATATTTACAAAGAACCACGTAATTAAAAAATTCTGAAATTGTTGACATGCAATTAATTGTGAGAAAATTTCATTCACATATATATTAATTTAAGAAAATAATCGTAGTTTTATTACGTATGTTCTGCATTAATTCTACCAATATGATTAAAAATCACTAGTCATATAGAAAATTTCAGTAATTACCAATGTATTAGTAGTAATAATTCAATAGTAATAATTTAAATAATATGATAAAAATAACAAAGTACATGTAATTATGTGTTTATCAAAATAAAATTTAACATGAATTTTCTCAAAAATGACTATATATTTTCAGTAACTACAAAAACAAAGAATCTAAAACCAGTTATTCAGACTTAACTAATTTTTAAATTAAATTTTATTTTTAATTCAATCTATAAAATATTTTATTGATGTTCTTTCCAAAGTAATAGGTATAAAACTATGATTTATTCCACAAATTTCTGAACATGTTTTAACAATTATAATGCTGATAAATTAATTCATTTTCTGAATCTGAACACTGTCTCTAAACGCATTTCTTCTAATGTATTTTCGTTCTTCAAGAAGTTACAAATTTTTACATTTAAAATTATATTTACAATTAATTAATATTAAATTGCAATATTCCCTTTAAATGAAATTTTGAGGAAAGATTCTATTTCTTGTTCTAAAATAAGAATTGTTGTGCTTCTAACACGTTGACTGTCATGGTGGTCATCAGTAACCAGCACTTATCTCAGTAGGGTCATGGTGGTCACCAGTAGCCTGCAATGCTAATTTTTTAAATTTATATTTGTTTAATTCCAATCATTTTTTAAAAATTTGAACAAAGTACATAAATAGAGAACTTAAATAGAAAACATTAATAATTTGCACCATTTTCCTTTTCTTTGTCATATTGTTTAATAATTCATCATTATATCCTAAAAATAATGGAAATTTTATCATGGCTCCCTGAATGCACTATATAAACACTGTATTGCAGTCAAAATGTTATTTGGTTTAATAATACCAACTTCTAAATATATTAATCTCATACTCTATTATTATTCCTCAAGTGATTACAAATGCTTCATAGAAACCATGTTTAAAATTAAATAGTATTAAACTTCAATATTCACTTCAAACGAAATTTTGCTACCAAAGGCGAAGCTTGCTCAATTTTCCCAGTGCAGAACGTGTTAATCTGTGTCACATGGCATAAGCGATAAATGTCACTGTGTATACGCTGTATATATTCCATGAGCAGACCGAGTCTTCACTGACACATTGAGAACTCATTCCGAACAAAGAATATTGTATGAATAACGGGTCAATTCAGTTCCGTTATCGAGGTATTGAACGAAACACTGATACGTTATTCACTATAGGAGACCATACTCTCCCATACGTTAAGTTTCAATGTTGCCCTGTAACAAGAAAAATTTTAAAATGAGAAAAGAGTCGATTTAAAAAAATTGAAGACAAAACATGGTTTGTTAAACTTTACCAATAATCAAAGATTAGATCTATTCGAAGTGACTGGTCATCATTCAGGATTCAATTCAGGTTGCTTGTAGAAGATGTAAGTTGTCAGAGTTAGGTCGAATATCGTGAACTATTAACCTTTTGCACTCGACGATATTTTCGTTACAGAAAAATAGTTATTCGAAGACTTTCTGCCATAAATTCGACGATATTTTTGAAACGGTGAATAAGAAATCGTATGCAAATTAAGACGTAGAATTATTTTTAATTATTTTTCTTCGACATCCCACGCATCGTTGGGTAATTTTAAATTTGATGTATTAATTAACATCGATAATTGGCATGTGATTAAATGACGACTGATTGTTAGCCGAATACCGGGTAGGTATGAAAATCTCGTAACAATATATATGTAGGATTGGAATAAGTACGGCCCTGAAAAAATATCAAGTGTGTCTAGGCTTAGAATGAAAGTGACTGTGTGCAAGAGGATTGACTGCAAAGAATATTTATGGTATAAGCTTATTTTATTTTATTAAGAAGCAAACAACACTATTTTAGCCAATCCACCCAAACGCCATCCTACATATATCATACTTATATAAGCATTTTTAGTAGGTAGTTCTAGTGTTATAGATTCAAAAACATACAGATTTTAGATTTTTCGCTATATTAAAATAAGTTTAAATTCACTACAAGAGTCAATTATATAGCAAAGAAATATATATTTGCGAAAAGTGAACTTTATTTTTTACACGTCAGATGATATTCTAATTCAGAAATTCTTGACCTATGACACGTATAACACTGATGGTACGTTGAGTACTCTCAGGTGCTACGTGATCCGAATGAAATGATGTAAAATTAAAGAATTACGTATCACGGAGCATACTACAACGAATAGACTCTACCTAGAAAGTGGTACGTGACTGGATCACATATTGGTCTGTGATATGCAAGAAAACAAGGTTGAGAATCGCTGTATTAGTCTAATCTATATAGCATAGTCCAACTCCACTCCAGTCGAGTCTGGAACTTTAGTCAAAACTAAAGTTCTAAATCCGTGAACCGTTCAGGCTAATTCTAAATTCTGTTAGGTCAGTTCAGTGATCCTCTACTGATTCTACTCGTAAATCTCAAGTTCTACGGAAAATCATGCTTTTATACGCGGCATTAGGACAATGCAATGCCCTATCAGAATGTTGCAGTCGAAAAGTGAACAAGGCTTGTTCCAATCGCATGTATTCTGACGGATTAGGATCGTAGGATCCTAGCCCTTTGTGTTCGTTCACTGATCCGTAGCTATGAGCGTTTGTGTAATTAGGTCCGTTGATGCAAGAGTCAGAAGCCAAACATGTGACATCTAGTCCCTTAAAGTCTAAAGAAGTTTACGACGAATCCATTACTTTGCAAGAGATCAAACTCTTAAACAGACATCAAAGCTTGATTGAGGCTTTAACATTTGGATTGTAGATTTTAATCCTTTGAAAATTAGCGTTGGAGGGCAGTGATAGACAAACACCAAATGTTCCAATTTTAGTGGTACTATGAAGGTAAGTAAATATATTAATTATCTAACTATCTCAATATAAGTTATTACATTAATTTCTTTAAAAGCAGGTATATATTTTTAGTAATTGCGAAAAGGAAAATTCTGAGACCTGTCTATTTACTGGATTAATAGTTCTACCAATATATATATATAGTTTATTTTATATAGTTTTATATATATAGTTTAACACTAAAATTAGCAATATATATATATATAGTTTATTTTATATAGTTTTAGAACTATCAATTCAGTAAACAGACAGGTCTCAGAATTTTCCTTTCCGCAATTACTAAAAACATACACCTGCTTTTAAAGAAATTAATGTAATAACTTATATTGAGATAGGTAGATAATTAATATATAATATTTACTTACCTTCATCGTACCACTAAAATTACTATCATCTATGTACATATATATCTATGTTTAGGTTGCCCATTAAAGATCAGGAGTTCTAGTTTTAAATAAGATTGACTAGTGTTAAACAAAGGAAGGGATTGGTTAAACAGTGTATATATATAAAAATGAAAGACAATACAAAGCAACTTTAAGTGGCTCTCTTCACAACTCCTTTTGTCCTCTCGCTACGAAGCTTCACACAATATTCCTCTCTCGAATGGATCGTCCCTCGTTTCCCCTAATTGTCCTTAAGATCTACCCTCACCTCTTCGATAGCCGAAAATATTGCAGACCCATCGATGGACTGTTTCTGATGGTTTTGGTATTCGTCTTGCCCGATACACTTTCACTCGCTTTCTCTTTCATGGCCCTTTTCCATTTAGGGTACTACAATGCTACATATATAAGGACCTTTCTTCTTTACGCTATCAATTCCATTCAGGCAGCAACGCAGCAAGCACATTTTTATTCCAGAACCCTTCTGCTTAATTACTTTATATTATTACCTTGCTGCATACACGAGTATCCACTATACTAGTCCTCCTATGAATAAATATACTTTTATTATAATAAAATCTCGAGAATTAGTCCTTGAAGTATATAGACTCTCGTGACATCTGACTGTCTCAAGAAATGTTTCGAAGCCTATTGCATTTTGCTAGGAAAAATATTGTTAATTTTATAAAAATATTTGCTAATTTTAACTAAATGCAATTTTAAGCAGAGACCTGAAATCCAAGGGAAAAGTGAAACAGTGATAGAGGGTGTAGTTAGTGGTGGATGAAATATCAATGATAATAAGAATAATTCTTTATTTAATTGCAAAAAAGTGATGAAACATAAATATTAAGTATAAATGTAATTAATTTCTCGTAATCACATGCTCACACCTATTTTCATTATTACAACTCAATTACAACTGACCTGTGCCCAATCTCTCTGGTTTGTTCTTTCTACTTTCATACATTGCATGAACATACACAATTCACACACACCTTCATTATTACATATATACTCGTTTATCACAATAACCTCAACCATTAGATATTGGCATCCCAAGACCCTTTTACATAAATAACCTCTTTTACATAATCTCTTTCAAATAGAATTTCTAGGTATAAAATACGCATGTAAATACTAATTATTTAAAGATGTTGTTTACAATAATTATAAATTTAGTAATGTTTACTTTTGAAAATATGTCTAATTGTACTTATAAATAGTACAACTCTAATGACAGTGTATTAATTCAATTTAACAGAATTTTACTAGAAAATGGAAGTTAATATGTTTTTTAGATAAGATGAGCTTTAAAAACAATTTTAAATTAGAAAAATTGGGTTTCAGAAAGTCCCACTCATCCCCTTCTTACAGACATCGCTCTTTTATTTTGTCAACGCATATATATTCAAAATCTATGTTAACCATTACCACAGGTGTTGAGTCTAAATCAAATATTCTAATCAGTCTTTAATTAATCCACTCTGAAATTACAAATTTTGAAATAATGGATGGCAAGGAATGTGCAGGGTAACGTTCGTGACGAGGTTCGTGTTTGTAGCTTTATGAAAGCTGGTTATGTGCGTGGTTATACATTCGTGGTTGACGATCCCCATTATTCTTTCATGTACGACTCTTTCAGGCTCATATTACAATGGTTAATAGCAGTTTGGAGCGGAACAGATTGAAACGAGCTGTTTTGTCTGCGCGATATTTATGTTTTATTACGATAAAAGCGAAATATTGATCTAACTGATGATATCTCAGAACAAAGCAGCTATATTAAGAGCTAATAGCATTGCTCGATGACACGCTTTTGGGTCGACAGATAGGAAAAGGTGCACTTGCGCTTCGGCTCCCACGATCAACTTGTCTATCTTCTTTAGATTTCCTTTTTGTAAAAAGTATATGAAATCTAGAGTGCACTTAAGTGGAACAGATATTTAATCTCTTAATCAACCTTCCAGTTTGAAGGCACTCGATCAAGAAACACCTGTCTTTAGAAATTGCTTGAGCGTATCATCTTAATCCTTTACAAACATTATGATTCCTGCAAATTATAATTGTTATATGTCTGTGATGGACACGAACTGAAGGCTTAAGGTGTCAATAAGATTGTAAATAAGGAGTTGGTCTATATTACCTATAGGGGGGCCTTCTCACCTCATGGTCGTTGAATGTCGTCTGGTCGCAGGTATCCATATGGTGAGGTGGTGCTAAAGGATACCAAAGGAAAAGCGAGAGATGCGTTTCGTCCTGGGCCTGCTAGTGCACTCGTCAGTAAGGCTTTCTAGCAGGCCCTGCCTTAGACCTGAATATCACTGCAAGGTAGAGAAGTTATATATATAGTGTAAGAGAGCCGCCCAAAACCCCAAAAAAATAATAAATCCCGTTGACGAAGAATTCCCTCTATGTGGATGTATGGAATAAACCAAATCAAAAGCTTAATTTTGGAAAAAGGAACCAAACAAGTAACCTGCGCAGCGCGATCTGACAGTCACAGACACATTCGGCACTATTTTTCGAAAACCCACGTCCGAAACAGAAAAAAAGTAATCAATCCCGTTAAAGACAAATTCACTCTACGCGGATAAGCAAAAAAAACCGGAGTCAAAAGCCTAATTTCGGAAAAAGAAGCCAAAAAAGAAAACTGCGCAGCACGGCTTCCACCCCACTGACACATTCGACACTATTTTAGGAAAACGCACGCCCGAAACCGAAAAAAGGTAATCAATCCCATTAAAGAAAAATTCACTCTACGCGGATAAGTAAAAAAAACCAGTGTCAAATGCCTAATTTCGGAAAAAGAAGCCAAAAAATAAACTGCGCAACACGGCTTCCACCTCACTGACACATTCGGCACTATTTTAGGAAAACGCACGCCCGAAACCGAAAAAAGGTAATCAATCCCGTTAAAGAAAAATTCACTCTACGCGGATAAGTAAAAAAAACCAGTGTCAAAAGCCTAATTTCGGAAAAAGAAGCCAAAAAAGTAAACTGCGCACCACGACTTCCACCCCACTGACACATTCGGCACTATTTTTGGAAAACGCACGCCCGAAACCGAAAAAAGGTAATCAATTCCGTTACAGAAAAATTCACTCTACGGGGATAAGTAAAAAAAACCGGAGTCAAAAGCCTAATCTCGGAAAAAGAAGCCAAAAAAGTAAACTGCGCAGCACGGCTTCCACCCCACTGACACATTCGGCACTATTTTGCGAAAACGCACGCCCAAAACCGAAAGAAAGTAATCAATCCCGTTGAAGAAAAATTCACTCTACGTGGATAAGTAAAAAAAACCGGAGTCGAAAGCCTAATTTCGGAAAAAGAAGCCAAAAAGGTAAACTGCGCAGCACGGCTTCCACCCCACTGACACATTCGGCACTATTTTGTGATAACGCACGCCCGAAACCGAGAAAAAGCAATCAAACCCGTTAAAGAAAAATTCACTCTACGCGGATAAGTAAAAAAAACCAGTTTCAAAAGCCTAATTTCGGAAAAAGAAGCCAAAAAAGTAAATTGCGCAGCACGACTTCTCCCCCCACTGACACATTCGGCACTATTTTGTGAAAACGCACGCCCGAAACCGATAGAAAGTAATCAATCCCGTTAAAGAAAAATTCACTCTACGCGGATAAGTAAAAAAAACCAGTTTCAAAAGCCTAATTTCGGAAAAAGAAGCCAAAAAAGTAAATTGCGCAGCACGACTTCTCCCCCCACTGACACATTCGGCACTATTTTGTGAAAACGCACGCCCGAAACCGATAGAAAGTAATCAATCCCGTTAAAGAAAAATTCACTCTACGCGGATAAGTAAAAAAAACCAGTTTCAAAAGCCTAATTTCGGAAAAAGAAGCCAAAAAAGTAAATTGCGCAGCACGACTTCTCCCCCCACTGACACATTCGGCACTATTTTGTGAAAACGCACGCCCGAAACCGATAGAAAGTAATCAATCCCGTTAAAGAAAAATTCACTCTACGCGGATAAGTAAAAAAAACCAGTTTCAAAAGCCTAATTTCGGAAAAAGAAGCCAAAAAAGTAAATTGCGCAGCACGACTTCTCCCCCCACTGACACATTCGGCACTATTTTGTGAAAACGCACGCCCGAAACCGATAGAAAGTAATCAATCCCGTTAAAGAAAAATTCACTCTACGCGGATAAGTAAAAAAAACCAGTTTCAAAAGCCTAATTTCGGAAAAAGAAGCCAAAAAAGTAAATTGCGCAGCACGACTTCTCCCCCCACTGACACATTCGGCACTATTTTGTGAAAACGCACGCCCGAAACCGATAGAAAGTAATCAATCCCGTTAAAGAAAAATTCACTCTACGCGGATAAGTAAAAAAAAACGGAGTCAAAGGCCTAATTTCGGAAAAAGAAGCCAAAAAAGTAAATTGCGCAGCACGACTTTTCCCCCCACTGACACATTCGGCACTATTTTGCGAAAACGCACGCCCGAAACCGAAAAAAAGTAATCTATCCTGTTAAAGAAAAATTCACTCTACGCGGATATGTAGAACAAACCTAATCCAGAAGCCTAATTTCGGAGAATGAAGGCAAAATAGTAAATTGCGGAGCACTATCTGACAGCCGCAGACTATTTCGTCACTATATATCGGTCACTCTTGGTTGAAATCGTAGAAAGATCGGCGCACGAGATAAAGAAAAGCGTATTTAACGTTGCTATGTGGAAGAAATCTAATCGAAAAGTCTTATATCCGAAATGTTTGTGAAAAAGTAAACTTTGTATCACGATTTGACTGGCATTTGTTCTTCCGTCAATTTATTTCACATTTGCACCTTCACTTTTCTCCATATGTGATATATTACCACCGAACGAATGTTATAACGGTTATTTATCCTGTTCTTGGCAGAGTTCTCTTAATGTGTTAAACGTGTGTTATGATCCGTTCGTATATATCACGACGATATTGCATATGTGTTCAATGTTCCGAAATAATAACTAATACTGCAGATTATATTTCTTGAATATTTCTTTCGTCAGCTGCAGTAACTAAAACACTGATCAATAATAACACTACTTCACGATACGTTTTGTTCAGGGACCGAAAGTTTTACTGGAACGCGTGTAAATATTGCATCATGTGCTACCGGCATGTTGGAATCGCGTCGACTAGTAGAAGTGTTCTGTGATTGGGCAAAGCTGTGCCTCGTTTTCGCGGGAAGATGCTTTGTCTTTGAAATACGTATGTGCAAAAGTATGGATGTAAAATATCAAACGATGTTTCTTATATTTAGTAACATCAGTGATATTAATATCAATGATAAAAACACTCTATGCAATAATCACCAATAATGATTTAAATAATAACGAATTCATATCCAGAATTATATTAGATAGCTCATTTTGCTTTTACGATGCAATTTTAAAAGTTGATGAACTTATTATAGCCGAACATGAAGTCACAGATGAAGATGAGTGACTTTGTTCTTGGTAAAAAGGAAATGAAACTGCAATGGTTATATGCTTAGGTACTTTCTATTCACTTCGAAAGTTTCACATATACACGTTAATTGTTAACGACATAATAAACAATGACATATAGACATTAGAATCCAAGTAGATGTCCGTATCAGGTACCGTTACAAGAAAAAGATATTTCGTAATATATATCACGTAATAATTATCATTATATTAACCATATATATATGTACAATATTTATAGACATATGACAAATGATTTTATTCAAATATATGAGTTTTCCTAATAATTCTTGATATCTCTTATCGTGCATTTCCTCGGCTTTCTCTTGTGCTAAGCCTCAGAAGCAGTTTTTATTCCCTATTCATTTTCCTTTATATCTTTATCATTTTCAACATCATCTATTTTATAATTTTCTACTTTCTTCGGTTCCTTTTTTGCATTCTTCAATTTATTTTTTATCCTTTCCTTCATTTCTCTGAAAATATAAATATAAGACAGTTAATAAAAATTCCTACTTTCTATAATATAGAATGTAAACAATAAGCTATCACTTTCTTTTTCTTTATAACTTCTAATTCTTCTTAAATTTTTACTTCGTCCTCACTTTCCCAATAGCTACTGTGGTCTTGCTTCCTTTTTTTATTTGCAAGTCCAGATGGTTCAACAGTTTGTTGTGAGCTTAATTTTAAAGCACTAAACTTTTTATTTGTTATCACAGATTCTTCTTCAGCTTCCTCTGCTTCTTCACCAAATGATAGAATATTGAAATCTCTGTACCAAAATTTTTCATTGTAAAAAATAATACTATTAGGGCTAAATTCTACAAAAATATATGATTTTTACTTTACTGTTGTTGTGTTAGTTTTTAAACTGTCCTTTACTTCACTTTTCTACACTATTATTCTTGGTATAATATCAGAAAATGGATTGTTAAATGTTATAGTTTTTATCAATTTTGTTGGATAAAGTGGTCTATCGTTCTACAAAAAGGAAGAAGTATTATATTTGTATCAATTCTTGATATATTTTCTTGTAAACATTAAATTTACCTCATTTACAAGTGCTTCTTCAAATTCAAGCATGCTATATACAGTTTCTTCAGTAACCTTACAAAATATTGTATGTTTATTCTGCAATTCTGATGTAGAGCCAAGAGTAAAGAAGGATTGGGAACCATTGTCATCTTCTCTAGCATTAGCAATAGCAATTAAACCTCGTCCACAGAAACGTAATTTTGTACGAGAATCATCCTAAAACACATATATCCAATAATTATTTTTGAATAAAAAAGGAATTCATTTTATTTTTAAATGTAGTTTCTCCACATATTCTATTTACTTTAAATGGTTTCCCATATTTCTTACCTTCTCCTGTAACTGTGGAATCACCATGTTGTGTTATGAATCCTTTGATAATTCTATGAAATATAGTGTCATCCTTATAACCTTCCATACATAATTGTATGAAATTTCTACATGCCTGTGGAGTTTCTTTTGCCCATAATTCTAACTCATTATCATTAACAGTTCTTTTCATTATAACCTAGTTATAACATCTATATTAGTTTTATTAATGTAAAATACTTTTAAAATCAAATTTATTGAAATTTATTATTTGTTATTGTAATTCAAATTAGAAATTATCTAATATATTAATATAAAAATTTAGAAAGTAAATATTGTATATTGGTTAAATTTTTAAAAACAGATATACAATTCATTGAAATATTATTAACTAATACTTATTACTATACCCTTTGTGGCTGGCTCTTGCAGATAAATATTACTCATGCTTGTAAGTCTCCTATAATGAAAAAAAATCCTTCTTCAATAATATTTCATATTAAAACTTTAGTCATTTATAAATCAGTCATCCAAATGGTTCTTTTCTTGAATAATCATCAACAGGTAACACATACCTTTTACCTCCTTTTAACGTTAGCTTTATTGGCTCAATCAATTCCATGTACCACAGCCCCATTATTCCTCTTGCTTCTATAGTTTCCAAGTTCCTATAGATAGTTCTACACATTTTGCCTTAATCCAACATTTACACTCTATATTCAATTTATCTTTAATTTTTATAACTATTACCAAATGTTCCGCCTTCATCTCTTCAGTGATCCTTATTGTATGTCAATGCCACACATCTTTCTCTGTTGATATATATGCTGCCCCTTTCCTGTTTCTTGGTTCGACATAATATCCATTTACTCTTCTCCCTGCTTTCATTCATACCACTCTCTTTTCTTTATGTACCTCAGCTCCATCATTCTGAAATTTAACACATTGGCAATGATCATTGATTTTGACCACTGATATGAATATTTATTTAAATCAGAAATACAACATACCTTTCAATCTTACTGTATTTTCTATATCTAGTTGTTATAAGAGACCATCACCTAAATTAATTTTATTCCTTTTTGTGTGCCTAAGCCATCTCTATTTTGTGAATCCTTATTTGACCATCAAAGATTTCTATCTTGTATGTCATTTGATTCGCCAACCTAGAATCCAATAGACATGTTATAACATATTTGTATTGCTGCCTCAATTTTTTTCACTCTAAAATATAATTCTTGGCATCTCATGGCTCTATGCTGGTGATATTCCATGAGTGAAATATTTTTCTACTGTTGCACGTGCCTGTTTATTTCAACAGAATATTTTCTTTTCACAACCAAGCTCTGCTGTCACTAATATGAAGTAAAAAACAATGGCTCATAACTAACACTATTTAATTACAACTGAAGGTTATATTAATTTCATTCTTTTAGAATGAAGACTTACATTCTTTTGGATGATGCAGGCACAGCTACATGGGCACAGCTTCTGGCGTTTGTTTGCAATTTTTTCTCATTTCCTAAGCACTCTCCTGTTCACTTGGAGAAAAATTAACAAATCACTTGATTTCTGTGATTAATTTATTAACTTTTATAATTGCGTTTTAAAGGCGTACCTTTGCATATTTGTCGTCTGCCAGATAAAGAAATGAATGCTGATTGTTCAATTAAAACCACTGTTTGGACTGAATTGATTAAAGAATGTAGAAAACTTTATGGGATTCTTAAGTGATCAAATCTGTCGGAGGTAGTTGTAAATTTTCTGTACTTTTCATTTAGATATATGACTTAATCCGCTGGAAGGGCAAGACATGTAGAACCTTCAGAGTTGCAGTCGTAGTACAAAATAATAAAATCTTTCGAATTATCGAAAATAAAGGTATTAAAATAAGAATTGTACGAGAGCCATCGCCAGCTGGACCTCGGCGGTTGGTGTCTTTGTGTTCGCGATCGTTCTAGATCGTTCCATGATGATCGAGAGAGATCATCGTGGAGGGGACGACTGCACGCGTTTTTAGAGTCAGTTCGTTGACGACTCTCGACCGAGCAAGAAGATAATGTGTGGAGAATGAACTTTTTGAAACAAGACACCTTTTATTAATTTTAATCCGAGTCCCTTCGGTTCTCTGAACCACACCTATAATAGGAAGCGGAAGTTTTTCCGAGATCTTGTGAGAAAGTCCTCAAACCTCTTTGAAGTTGGAATCCATCTAATAGCAAGGGTAAGAATAACGGCTACTAGATAATTTGTTGTTTGAAGGCAGTTGAGGGTTATTGTGGTAGATACCTTCTCTCAGTATGCCCTACCAATTGAGATACTGAGCACCGTGGGTCCAATAAAGGACACTTTCGTATTTCTGTAGACTTTATTACACTGGTGGTTACGATTTCTAATGTGATGTGTATGTGTTATACTGAGTGTTGTTGCGTTCTGATGGGTTCTGACTGAGTTCTATCTGAGTTCTGTATACATTTTGACGTGTTCTCTTAGAGTTCTAAGTGACGTCTGTTGTGTTCTCTTCGAATTTGTTTTGATTGGTTGAGAGTGGATGTGAATGAAGGAGAAATAGAGTTTTTGACTGGACGTGAGTGTTTCGGAAGGACTTTTGGTTGAAAAGTTGGAAACTGTTAAGGAAGTTTCTTCTCTTTCGATATTGTTTTGATCGTCAGTGTCGCGATTTATGGGTAGAGGTCTGTCGCTTTGCTGCGTGAGTCACACGTAAGTAGGTCCAATCTGTTGATCTGGTTGTACTTAGGTTGTAAGGTTGTATTTAATCTGTGCCTTTGTGTTAATTATATTGGTTAATTCGCTAGAAGGACGGTAAAGCACGTCTAGCTTTCAGTACTACTCTCGCGACATAACAATTCTTAATACACAAGAACTGATAGGATTGTTTAATGACACCTTTCATGCTTGATAGATAGAAACAGGTGAACCTGTGCTGTGGTTCTCACGATCACCTGGTCTATCTTCTTTAGGCTTTCTCTGTATGGAGTTGTATGAATTGAAAAGTGCATTTAAATGTAAAAAGATATTTGATAGCTAATACCAACAAAACTACTCTTAGTATGTGAGAACTGATAACGTTACTTTAATGTGGTCCTCAAGGTCAACTAATTTATCATCGTTAAGTCTGTCTTCTATGGAGCTGCATGAAATCAAGAGTGGAAATAGATGAGACATTTAGTAATAAATGTCAGTAAAGCTATTCTTGATAAAGCAGCTAATACAGTTATTGACCGATGACACATTTTCAGGATGATAGTCGGGAAAAGATGGATGACATGGTCCCCAATTCAATTGATCTATCTTTTTCAGATTGCCTTTTCATTGGATTATACGAAATGAAGGATGCATTTAAATAGAAAGGATATTTGATAACAAACATCAGTCAACTTGTTTTTAACATCATTAATAATCTTGAATTTATACTGTCAGTGAAACCAAGCATACCTAGTTGCATATAGACCCGAGATAATTATTTCAGATAATATATAATTTTATTATGACAAATATCTATGGATTTGGTTTTATTAGAATGCGAGTGTGTGAAGTCAAGTGATGGCACGAATGTAGATATGTATATTTTTGAAAGTGCAAGTGGAAGATCTAGAATGCATGGTATCGTGCAATTGTTATAGGTCAGAGCCAATATGTTGTGAGAAGAGTCAGTTTGTTATGAAAAGCCTGAAAGTGAACAGTGACGAGATAATAATAATAATAAGAGAAATTTTACTGCACATACCTAATCGTTGTAATCTTTTTGTGACGTGTGTATATTTTAATTTAAATTTAATAATCATTTAATATTATAATTAAAATTTGTAATAAATAATTGTTAATCAGCAAACTCACAATATCTTCGTATCTTCGAATCTAATTTTGTTTCTCTAAATTGTCTCATCCACAACTTTCTCATTGCTCGTTTTATCATTATAAATAGCTTCACACCTTCGCATCATCCATTTCTATCGCAGTCAGACTCAGAGATCAGTCTATTACAGCCAAAGAATAATCTGAACTAATTGACCTCTGATAATTAAATTTCGAGCATCACGATCGACGGTAGTTTATCGATCGGCAGGATATAACTGCGATCTCGCAAACCGTCAATTGGCTTGCAGCTTCCCGTTTCCCTCTTCGCAGGCTTCGCTCTGAGCCTGATGGGATAGGGACAGTCGGTTACTAGCTAGGGAATGGACGAGACTAGCGCGAGAGAAAGAGAAAGACTGGAAAGATGGAAGAAAAGCAGGGCGATTGAGATCAAAAGCATTTCAAACGCACATTCTTTTTTAGAATTTTTGTTCTTTGAATTTGTCTTCTCTTCTCTGGTAAACAATTCTATTATCACTTTTGTCCTAGAAATGAGAGTCTTCTATCGTTCATCCATACTTCGCCAATACCAAAAATAAATTTGCAGTAAATTAATCTAGTTTTCTAAGACCTTTTTGAGCTTCTTGGAATTTCTAGTGTTGTTTATTGATAATACCTGTACCCTTTGTACTCGAAGATTATCTTAGTGTAGTGAATTGCTAACGCGAATAGCACTGTTTAATGCGAATTTTATTCTGTAATATTCATTGTGTAATTCTTGTAGTTTTTATTTTCTTGAAAACGAATACATAATCGAAATTGCTCTATCAACCACAGTTTTCTAAAATTATGTTTTTCTAAAAAGGCACGATTTTTGGCTGAAAATGAAGAATCTTTTATTATAAATTATTTATACTTTGAGGAATTTTTTATTACCAACTTTAATTTATTGTTAATAACAAATTTGACAATTTATACATGTCTTATGAACTGAAACTGTATTTGTACCTCCAGAGGATAAATTTAAATTCTATTGTAATTGTATTGTATGCATGTCAAAATATTTTTATTTCCTTATATATTTCTTATACATATATATTTATTTTATTTTAATATTTTATGTATTGTCACATTGTTTTAAAATTTAGAAATTAACTATCAATATTTATAATTTTGCTAAACGGTAATCAGGAGTTGCTTGTCGAGTACAAAGTGTTAATAATTATTATCAATTATCATATTATAAGTGTTAGTATTATTATCAATTATCGAATTATAGAATTATCATAATATTAATATTTTATGAATATTAAATAAGAATATTAATAATACAGTAATATTTAATACTAACATAATAATATTTTATGAATATTATTAAGAATTTGATACCAAGCTAATGGACATGAGATAACTGTATTATTGAGCTGAATTTTCATCTGAATATATTCCAATAAATTTTGTAATAAATGGTCAAGATTAGTAAGAATTCCTTTTAGTCAAAAAGGTCTTTGAATTTTCTTTTGACACAAACTAGTTAACTATGTCGTCCTGTCTATGAAAAATGATTTTAAACATTAACGATTCGAAGTCATTTCGAGAACCTCATCAAAAGCGTTGATTTAACTGCAAAGAACCAGTTGGATTTTACTTCGAGTTTCGTAAAGAAAAATTCCTTTTTACGTAGTTTTATATACTAACCTCGTTTCTTTCAGTTTCTTCCAAATGCTATTACGCCAATCCGAGTATTGAAACTTAGAAATTTTCAACGAAGGAAATTCTCTTTTACGTTTTCCCATTCTTGCTGATTAAAAATCACGGTGCTTTGGGTACCAGAATATTTCTTCATAATCCCACCATTTTTATGAATTGGAAATTAAAAAGTTGGTGATAAAAATTCATATTTAAAAATGTTGAGAAATTCTTAATAAAAATTGTGACGTTTAAAAAGGATTGAAATATTAATAATAAAATTTGAACGTTCGAGAAAATTGGAAAGATCACTCTAGTTGGTTTTTGAAATTCAGGACATTTTACTTGCGACTACTGTGATACTGAACCAATACTTTATGGCAATGGAATTCATGGAAACATTTTGAACCTTCAATTTGAATTTTCGAACCGTCTTTCATAGACAAATTGGTTGTAGCTACAGCTGATACTCTGGGATTTGTTTATACTCATTGAATCCCATAGTTTAAGCCCGGTTTAGCCCAAAAAGCTCTTGTATCAATCGTGACCATCTCTTGCTAGTAAATTCTATTCCAGGAAATAATCCTTTTCCTCGTTTTATCTTATTTCGATTATTTTTACAAATATACATTAATTCCCCAATTATTATAGATTATTATAAATTTAAATTATTATACATTATTATAAATTCGATTATTTTTACAAATATATATTTTTTCCCCAATTATTATAAATTTTTCCCAATAATATATTATAAATTATTATAAATTCAATTATTTTTACAAATATACACTAATTCCCCAATTATTATAAATTTTTCCCAATAATATTATAAATTATTGGAAAGTCAGACTATATGTTAAATAAAATTTGTGGAATTACAAAAATAAAAGCAGAAAATATAGTGATCTAATATTTTCTCTATTATTAATATTATCTTATAAATTATTGAAAAATTTTAGGATCGTTTTATCGTAAAAATTTTTAGAATCATGGGAATGAAAAATAGGGAATAGAGTGAACTTTTGAGCATAAAAGAAAAATAAAGCAAATAGCTAACTGTATGCAAAAATAACATTTCATAATATTTTTGAAATACGAGCAGAATAAAAAATTCGGAGAGAATTTTAGCAATATTTATTGTAAAAATAAAATACAAGTGAAGTTTTTAACGTGCAGATGAATAATTTCTTTCTCTCACACACGCATGTACTCACATATTTATACTATCTTGTCCGGAAAGATTCTACTTTATTTAATGCCGGAAAAAATACATGTTACTGAATCTTTAAAAACGGTTTATGGTTGAAGTTAATTAAATACCTTCGAGGAAAAATATTTTTGGAATCAAGATAGCTTCATTCTGTAATAAATATTTTTGATAACGTTTCAACAACATTTATTGCATTTTATCATATTTATAACAAAATTGGTTTAACAGTATTTATTTTATATTATGAAAATTACTATATTTTCATGATTACATTTGTTTAACAATTTTTTTAAGAAACTTTTAACTATCACGATACATTAACTTTTTAAGATATTACAACACATGTTCTTCATTCTATTTCTTTATAAATGACACGTTTAACCCCTTTCACGTCATGAGTTTTTTATGCCTAAGATGACGCAAAGGTGAGCTACGTTCTTCATACTAATAATAAAATTATACTTAGCATGTTTTAACATCAGTAAAATTCACATAAATTCTAGAAACTTGTACGACTTTCAAAAATTAAAATTAGTCTGCAGACCAAGTAAAATTAAGTACTTTCTTAATTCATAAGTTTGTACAATTAATTAATTTCAACGCTTAATATCTCTTGACACCTTTCAACGCGTTTAATAACAATTTCCAGATGAACCTCACATAAAATTAAACATAAAATTCATTTGTCAAATTGTCTCAGGAAAATCATTAAAAAATGTGTTGATCATGATGATAAAACCAAGTACCACGAACCTTCGTTTCCAAATACACACACAGGAAAATAATGCTATTATACTAACAAAAGTATAATAAAATTATATTTATCACGTTTTAACATCAATAAAATTCATATAAATTCTGAAAATTTGTATAACTTTCAAAAATTAAACACTGTACCAACTAAGCAAAATTAAGTAACTTTTTAATTCATAAATTTGTAAAATTAATTAATTTCAACGCGTATAATAACAACTCCCACATAAATCTCGCATAAAATTAAACAAGAATCTCATTCACCAATAGCATTTTTCTCAAAACGATCATCAAAATTACCTCAGAAAAGCCATTAAAAAATGTGTCCATCAGATTGGCATTTC
>NW_016912102.1:198021-205627 GCF_001483705.2 Eufriesea mexicana
CAATTATTATAGATTATTATAAATTTAAATTATTATACATTATTATAAATTCGATTATTTTTACAAATATATATTTTTTCCCCAATTATTATAAATTTTTCCCAATAATATATTATAAATTATTATAAATTCAATTATTTTTACAAATATACACTAATTCCCCAATTATTATAAATTTTTCCCAATAATATTATAAATTATTGGAAAGTCAGACTATATGTTAAATAAAATTTGTGGAATTACAAAAATAAAAGCAGAAAATATAGTGATCTAATATTTTCTCTATTATTAATATTATCTTATAAATTATTGAAAAATTTTAGGATCGTTTTATCGTAAAAATTTTTAGAATCATGGGAATGAAAAATAGGGAATAGAGTGAACTTTTGAGCATAAAAGAAAAATAAAGCAAATAGCTAACTGTATGCAAAAATAACATTTCATAATATTTTTGAAATACGAGCAGAATAAAAAATTCGGAGAGAATTTTAGCAATATTTATTGTAAAAATAAAATACAAGTGAAGTTTTTAACGTGCAGATGAATAATTTCTTTCTCTCACACACGCATGTACTCACATATTTATACTATCTTGTCCGGAAAGATTCTACTTTATTTAATGCCGGAAAAAATACATGTTACTGAATCTTTAAAAACGGTTTATGGTTGAAGTTAATTAAATACCTTCGAGGAAAAATATTTTTGGAATCAAGATAGCTTCATTCTGTAATAAATATTTTTGATAACGTTTCAACAACATTTATTGCATTTTATCATATTTATAACAAAATTGGTTTAACAGTATTTATTTTATATTATGAAAATTACTATATTTTCATGATTACATTTGTTTAACAATTTTTTTAAGAAACTTTTAACTATCACGATACATTAACTTTTTAAGATATTACAACACATGTTCTTCATTCTATTTCTTTATAAATGACACGTTTAACCCCTTTCACGTCATGAGTTTTTTATGCCTAAGATGACGCAAAGGTGAGCTACGTTCTTCATACTAATAATAAAATTATACTTAGCATGTTTTAACATCAGTAAAATTCACATAAATTCTAGAAACTTGTACGACTTTCAAAAATTAAAATTAGTCTGCAGACCAAGTAAAATTAAGTACTTTCTTAATTCATAAGTTTGTACAATTAATTAATTTCAACGCTTAATATCTCTTGACACCTTTCAACGCGTTTAATAACAATTTCCAGATGAACCTCACATAAAATTAAACATAAAATTCATTTGTCAAATTGTCTCAGGAAAATCATTAAAAAATGTGTTGATCATGATGATAAAACCAAGTACCACGAACCTTCGTTTCCAAATACACACACAGGAAAATAATGCTATTATACTAACAAAAGTATAATAAAATTATATTTATCACGTTTTAACATCAATAAAATTCATATAAATTCTGAAAATTTGTATAACTTTCAAAAATTAAACACTGTACCAACTAAGCAAAATTAAGTAACTTTTTAATTCATAAATTTGTAAAATTAATTAATTTCAACGCGTATAATAACAACTCCCACATAAATCTCGCATAAAATTAAACAAGAATCTCATTCACCAATAGCATTTTTCTCAAAACGATCATCAAAATTACCTCAGAAAAGCCATTAAAAAATGTGTCCATCAGATTGGCATTTCTAAGTACCACGAAACTTCGTTTCCAAATACACACACAGGAAAATAATGTTATTATACTAACAAAAGTATAATAAAATTATATTTATCAGGTTTTAACATCAATAAAATTCATATAAATTCTGAAAACTTGTATAACTTTCAAAAATTAAACACTGTACCAAGTGAGCAAAATTAAATAACTTTTTAATTCATAAATTTGTAAAATTAATTAATTTCAACGCGTATAATAACAACTCCCACATAAATCTCGCATAAAATTAAACAAGAATCTCATTCACCAATAGCATTTTTCTCAAAACGATCATCAAAATTACCTCAGAAAAGCCATTAAAAAATGTGTCCATCAGATTGGCATTTCCAAGTACCACGAAACTTGGTTTCGAAATGCACACACAGGAAGATGGCGCTGTTATTTCACTGTCCGCGAACGAACCTCTGAGTTACTCGAGGAATCGTGGATTGATCGCTCAATCTCACGCGTTGGAGCAACAAGAGGAAGAGAAAAAGAGACAGCGGTATCCACGGAAGAAGTTGAGAGATAAATAGTAGTTTATCCGCCAATATCCGATTGTGGCAAGCGAAACTGCATTTCCTGGGGACAGTTGGGTGAAAAATAACGAATGCTTCGTCCGTTCGCTCGCTAGGGAAATTTATTTAAACGAAGCCATTCAATAACGACATCCCGAGCCGAACCATCGGAGCACTTCCCTTTCGGCGTCTCTTTTGCTCCCTGCAGCTCAACCTCCTCGACACTCGACCCATTAATTTTTCAACCAGTCAGCAATCCACCGCTGCTTCCTCTTCCTTCTTCCATCTTTCTTCGGCTATTCGTCCCTTTGAAGAGCGTTCATCCACGGGCCGTGTCTTCGAATACCACTTAACCGGTCACCCGGCGGTTAGGCATGAATAAAATCATCATCGGTAAAGCGATAGGTCGATCGATTCGTTATCAAGTGTCTTTTCAGCTGGCTCCATTCAGTGGGTTCAAAAACCTTCCCAAGCTGTACCCTGTGTAGGAGGGAGGGTGACAGACATACTTCTACTCGATTATTAGAGAACCTAGTGTTTCTTCGTGTGGCCTGACAGTTTGCGTAAATGTAGCAACTATGTTTATTATGAGATTAAGATTATAGAAAGAAAGGGGTTGATTGAACAGTGATGAGTATATGTGTAAATGCAAAAAGAGAAAACAATTGTAGAGGACTCTCCTGGATTGTTTCTGACTTTTCGTTACCAACTCCAAGCTCGATACAACACTTTATTTTAGAGAGGATCATCTTTTGCTTTCGTAAATATTGCAGGTTCATCATATTTATTAGTTGTTAGTTATTAGTTATCATTTCTGCATTCTGAGATATGAGTTCTGCGTTCCGAATTCCGAGTACTGAGCTTCGAGTACTGAGTTCTGAGTTTTGAATTCCGAATACTGAACTCCGAGTACTGAGTTCTAAGTTCTGAGTTCTGAATTCCAAGTACTGAGTCCTGAGTTCCGAGTACTAAGTTCCGAATTTTGAGCTCTGAGTTGTAAGTTTCGAGCTCTGAGTTCTGAGTTCTGAATTTCAAGTACTGAGTTCTGAGTTCCGAATACTGAACTCCGAGTACTGAGTTATGAATTCTGACCTCTGAGTTTGGAGTTCTGAGTTCTGAGCTCTGAGCTCTGAGTTGTAAGTTTCGAGCTCTGAGTTTCGAGCTCTGAGTTCTGAGTTCTGAGTTCTGAGTTCTGAATTTCAAGTTCTGAGTTCTGAATTTCAAGTACTGAGTTCTGAGTTCCGAATACTGAACTCCGAGTACTGAGTTCTGATTTCTGAGTTCTGAATTCCGAGTACTGAGTTACGAATTCTGAGTTCTGAGTTTGGAGTTCTCAGTTCTGAGCTCTGAGTTGTAAGTTTCGAGCTCTGAGTTCTGAATTCTGAGTTCTGAGTTCTGAATTCTGAGGTCTGAGGTTTGAATTTCAAGTACTGAGTTCTGAGTTCCGAATACTGAACTCCGAATACTGAGTTCCGAGTACTGAGTTCTAAGTTCTGAGTTCTGAGTTCCGAGTACTGAGTTATGAATTCTGAGCTCTGAGTTGTAAGTTTCGAGCTCTGAGTTCCGAATTGTAAGTTCTGAGTTCTGAGGTCTGAGGTCTGAGTTCGCCGACGAATATTTTTCCCGGTAGGCCTAGCTTTCATCTTATTCACTCGCTTCTGCTTCTCTTCTTTTTTGTTCATTTCGACTTAGGGTCCCCAAGCCTACGATGTTACATAAATGTCCAGTGATTATTCGAATCGTGAATTTTAGTTTTAAATATCTTGGATTCCTCAGTGAAATCGATAAAGAAATAGTAATGGTAGTCACGAGGCATAGACTGTTTCGTTTAATTGATTATGGGATATGCCACGTGAGAATGAATTTGTCAAACGAGTGTTAGGTGTACTTTGGGAAGACAGAACCGGTCAATTGCTATGAAATTTAGGTCCTTGTATTGTAAATGCAAATGTATTGTACTTCAACATCCTAAATGAGTAATTTTCAACCAATATGTCACAAAATTTAGTGTGATAAATTCGTATGCCATTGAAAGTTTTAAGTATACAGTAAGAATGTTCAAAATATACAATAATTGAGTACTGAGTCAATGATACAGATCCCTATTCCATTAGATTCTGTTTCTCGCATTCTAATTAACCAGAATTATTTCTTTTTGCCATATCAGCAAAAAGTAAAACATATTTTTGCAGTGTTTTGAAAATATACTTTTAAACGTGTCATCAAAATTTTCAAAGCGATACCTGATTACTTACTCAAAGATCTCTATTGATCCCTTTCCTCTTAAATTGCCATTATTACATTTATTCCTATTTTTATAAATTAATCCAAATTATACATACTTTTTCTTTATATATCACTAAAAAATGTTATACTTTTCTATTTGTCAAAGGATTTTATTAATTAGTTTGTGTATGTTAGAAGATGAAGGACGTTGAAAATCACTGGCCTAAATCGATTTTTTGTTTCAATAATTATTATATCATTAATAATTATTATCATTTAATAATAACGGAATCACCTAATATCGCGGAATTATCATTACAACGTGTTACACCAACAATTTTATTTAAATATCCAGTCACTACTCCAGAATCTGTTCTCGAATCCAGATGATAGCAATATAGGTATACGATTCTGTTCCTCGAATATCAAGCATACATCGGTTTCTCAAATATTTTCATGAAACAGAGATTGTGTTGGATTGCAGGCAGTGCATTTATTGATCTGAAGACAATATCGTGCATACTGGATGCGATACCGGCTGCAGATCAAACTTTCCAAACTGTCGACGACGTAAATGAGTTCTGAGTTGTAAGTTTCGAGCTCTGAGTTCCGAATTGTAAGTTCTGAGTTCTGAGGTCTGAGGTCTGAGTTCGCCGACGAATATTTTTCCCGGTAGGCCTAGCTTTCATCTTATTCACTCGCTTCTGCTTCTCTTCTTTTTTGTTCATTTCGACTTAGGGTCCCCAAGCCTACGATGTTACATAAATGTCCAGTGATTATTCGAATCGTGAATTTTAGTTTTAAATATCTTGGATTCCTCAGTGAAATCGATAAAGAAATAGTAATGGTAGTCACGAGGCATAGACTGTTTCGTTTAATTGATTATGGGATATGCCACGTGAGAATGAATTTGTCAAACGAGTGTTAGGTGTACTTTGGGAAGACAGAACCGGTCAATTGCTATGAAATTTAGGTCCTTGTATTGTAAATGCAAATGTATTGTACTTCAACATCCTAAATGAGTAATTTTCAACCAATATGTCACAAAATTTAGTGTGATAAATTCGTATGCCATTGAAAGTTTTAAGTATACAGTAAGAATGTTCAAAATATACAATAACTGAGTACTGAGTCAATGATACAGATCCCTATTCCATTAGATTCTGTTTCTCGCATTCTAATTAACCAGAATTATTTCTTTTTGCCATATCAGCAAAAAGTAAAACATATTTTTGCAGTGTTTTGAAAATATACTTTTAAACGTGTCATCAAAATTTTCAAAGCGATACCTGATTACTTACTCAAAGATCTCTATTGATCCCTTTCCTCTTAAATTGCCATTATTACATTTATTCCTATTTTTATAAATTAATCCAAATTATACATACTTTTTCTTTATATATCACTAAAAAATGTTATACTTTTCTATTTGTCAAAGGATTTTATTAATTAGTTTGTGTATGTTAGAAGATGAAGGACGTTGAAAATCACTGGCCTAAATCGATTTTTTGTTTCAATAATTATTATATCATTAATAATTATTATCATTTAATAATAACGGAATCACCTAATATCGCGGAATTATCATTACAACGTGTTACACCAACAATTTTATTTAAATATCCAGTCACTACTCCAGAATCTGTTCTCGAATCCAGATGATAGCAATATAGGTATACGATTCTGTTCCTCGAATATCAAGCATACATCGGTTTCTCAAATATTTTCATGAAACAGAGATTGTGTTGGATTGCAGGCAGTGCATTTATTGATCTGAAGACAATATCGTGCATACTGGATGCGATACCGGCTGCAGATCAAACTTTCCAAACTGTCGACGACGTAAAAAGAGATCTCCTTGCCGAGAAGAGTAGCCCGCGACGAGAGAACTCTTTGCCGACGTAATACTGCAATTTCGAACGCTTTGCAGTCGGTCCTGCATTAAACAGGTGTGTGTTACGGGAAATCATTTCCATTATCGAGCTCGCTGTTTTGTAATTTAAACGAGCTGCATCTGACAAATAGGGGGACAGCGTTTAATTCTTTCTGCTGCTTATGATTTATTTCTTGTGCTCCTGAATAAGGGAAATGTTTATTACGATTTTAGATGGAAATTGGGTATGTTAATCAGAGTGATGTAATTAATACGGTATGTATTCGGGGAAAGGTTGAATGGTTTCTGAGAATTTTAAATTCCAGTAGGAAGGTTGGAATGTTTAATTACAGAAGTGAATTAAAATATTTAAATCGGGGAGGGATTTGTATTTCTATATCCGATTTATTTTTAATTTTCTCCCACTTGAACAGAAGAATAAAATTTATTATACGTTCATTTTTTAAATTAACGTTTTATTTTTGTTAATTGTGACTCGTATTAGAAGTACGTTGTTTAAGATATTTGTTAATGTTGATAATTTATGAATATACTTGTATCGAATTCTTTATTTATTAATAAGAATATAAATAATCATGATGAAACCACAATTTAATTTAATAATTTAATTATTTAGTTATTTTTTAAAATTAAGTTAATTTAATTTAATAGTCCAACTTTTTACTACTGTAGGGTTGAGGGGAGAGGGTCACATACGTATAGAGGATTGAATAGGAATATATATTCTCTCACACTACAGCATTGACGATTAATAATTATTACGTATTCCGAAGATAACAAATAACAAATAAAGTAAAACTAATTTTACTCGTTAACACTATCTTTCAAACACTCTCTGATACATATTGGCACATTGGCAACTCACTGACCTTTCACAACACGCTGCTATTCTCAGAACCATACTCGTTCCGTTCCTACACTATTTTCTCAAAAATATTTCTATTAATATATTATTAACCCTTTGCACTCGACGATTTTTTGGCTAGAGAAGAGTAGAAAATCAAAGATTCTCTATTAAAAAACTGAGGATACTTTTTTGAGCAGTAAATAAAGAATTTTATAATAATAGAATTGTAGAATTATTTAATTTCGATATCTTGCACACTGTTATATTACATTAAATTTGATATATTAATTAATATCGATCTCCCAAATTTTGTAAAATGGTGACTGAGGGTCACCTCTCGAGTGCAAAGGGTTAACCCTTTGACTACCACGCCATGTTTTCCTCAGGACGCCATGGGAGTGCACTGCTAGATGCAAGACTTGTTCTAATATGTTTTTGAT
>NW_016912102.1:206140-250993 GCF_001483705.2 Eufriesea mexicana
CAATTTAATTTAATAATTTAATTATTTAGTTATTTTTTAAAATTAAGTTAATTTAATTTAATAGTCCAACTTTTTACTACTGTAGGGTTGAGGGGAGAGGGTCACATACGTATAGAGGATTGAATAGGAATATATATTCTCTCACACTACAGCATTGACGATTAATAATTATTACGTATTCCGAAGATAACAAATAACAAATAAAGTAAAACTAATTTTACTCGTTAACACTATCTTTCAAACACTCTCTGATACATATTGGCACATTGGCAACTCACTGACCTTTCACAACACGCTGCTATTCTCAGAACCATACTCGTTCCGTTCCTACACTATTTTCTCAAAAATATTTCTATTAATATATTATTAACCCTTTGCACTCGACGATTTTTTGGCTAGAGAAGAGTAGAAAATCAAAGATTCTCTATTAAAAAACTGAGGATACTTTTTTGAGCAGTAAATAAAGAATTTTATAATAATAGAATTGTAGAATTATTTAATTTCGATATCTTGCACACTGTTATATTACATTAAATTTGATATATTAATTAATATCGATCTCCCAAATTTTGTAAAATGGTGACTGAGGGTCACCTCTCGAGTGCAAAGGGTTAACCCTTTGACTACCACGCCTAAATCACATGTTTTCCTCAGGACGCCATGGGAGTGCACTGCTAGATGCAAGACTTGTTCTAATATGTTTTTGATATTCTAATAAAAATTTTTAATCGTCCAATGGGGCACTTTTTATTTCAAAGTATCTTCTAATTAGCGGTTATATTCAAAATGCACTAAGTGTAAATTTTCATTCAACGTAGTTCAATGTAGTTCATGCATTTCGGTCACCAATGACCACCATGGCGTCTCTCACGTGGTGAAAACATGGCCGGCCATATATGACCAACGTAGCAGGCAAAGTGGTAATAACCTAAATGAACGCAACATGAAATAAGTGATAAAATAATTTTTTCCGAAATTTTTTACTTAGATCACTTTCATAATTACCAATACGTATAATCGCATCACGATCTAAATAAAAGTCAGAATTAATTTTATCCAAAGCACTCCTGCGATTTTTAAATTGCATAAAAATGTGACACTCGAGACAGTGATTTCAATTCATTTGGTAATTGTAATTAGCAAAAATTGTAATTAGCAAAATTCCCTCATAAAGTGCAATAAGTCGACACGATCCTTCCTCCCACCCAGAATGATCACGAATGGCCTTACGTCATACATCATTCGTCTCGTGAAAGAATCCCACGAAACATTGAAAAGTAACAAATTTCGCAGTTATCTCTGACAGTTTTCGAGAAAGCAACTTGTAACACTTTACACGCGTGCTCGCGTGTAACACGTATGTGTAATGTGATTTGTGTTAGGGATGATGTATGAGCTTGCCACCGGCAAGTGGTTTATGACACTTTCGCGAAATATAGTTATTCTCGAATTTATGGATTTTAGTTTTTCAGCCAGCACGTGTTTAACAGAGGCAGAGGACGTTGTAATAAAAAGAAACGGACATTTGTTGCTTACAGCCACGAATTTTCCTCTAACGCATCCTCGATAACGTACGAGCTATAAAACTGCGAATTTCCGATCGGTGGATCGAAATGACTTTTCAACGGTTCTAGCAATGGTACTAAAAGAACGTTGCACTAAAATTTCAGCCATTGCTGGATACGTTACCATTGCTATCGCTTTCTTTATTTTCTTTCTCCCTCAGTTTCTCTCATTTTCCTTTTTTAAAATACGACGGAATTATCAGCAGCCTCATTGGCTAATCAAAATGTCCAATAATAAAGGCCATTTTCGATTAGGTTATGTTCAATGTGATTTAAATAAATTAGATAATTAAATGTACAAGATGTTTCAGGTTTTCTGTTTGAGAGGAATTATCAGCAGCCTCATTGGCTAATGAAAATGGCTAATAATAAACACCATTTTCGATTAGGTTATGTTGAATGTGATTTAAATAGATTAGTTAATTAAATATATAGGGTGTTTCAGGTTTTCTGTTTGAGGGGAATTATCAGCAGCGTCATTGGCTAATCAAAATGTCCAATAATAAAGGCCATTTTCGATTAGGTTATGCTGAATGTGATTTAAATAAATTAGATAATTAAATGTACAAGATGTTTCAGGTTTTCTGTTTGAAGGGAATTATCAGCAGCCTCATTTTCTAATCAAAATGTCCAATAATAAAGACCATTTTCGTTTAAGTAATATTGAATGTGATTTAGATAGATCAATTAATTAAATGTACAGGGTGTTTCAGGTTTTCTGTTTGAGAGAAATTATCAGCAGCCTCATTGGCTAATGAAAATGGCTTATAATAAACACCATTTTCGATTAGGTTATGTTGAATGTGATTTAAATGAATTAGATAATTAAATGTATAGGGTGTTTCAGGTTTTCTGTTTGAGAGAAATTATCAGCAGCCTCATTGGCTAATGAAAATGGCTAATAATAAACACCATTTTCGATTAGGTTATGTTGAATGTGATTTAAATAGATTAGTTAATTAAATGTATAGGGTGTTTCAGGTTTTCTGTTTGAAGGGAATTATCAACAGCCTCATTGGCTAATCAAAATGTCTAATAATAAAGACCACTTTCGATTAGGTTATGTTGAATGTCATTTAAATAGATCAGTTAATTAAATGTATAGGGTGTTTCAGGTTTCCTGTAGATATTTCGCAGAGAGTTTTATTGGTAAAAATAAGAGTACATTTTGTACTTCATTGAAAATTATGAAGAAAATTATGAAACTCGTTGTACATTACTTTCATTTTTATTATAAATACATAAAGTAATATTATATTGTATTATATTATATTCGTATAATATTTATTATCATGTTTGTTATGCATAAAATAATAGCTGTATATTACACGTTTTACACCATATTCATTATACGTGAAATGATATTCGTATATTACTCTCGTTTTATAATTAATATGCAATACTGCTATTAAGAAAAATATGAAATATGAAGTAAATATAAGTAGCTGAATATAGCTACGTTTGCAGTTCAAAATGAAGATTTAATTATAACATTTCATTATTTTATTTGGTAATTTTCCTAATTAAATCATTCTATACTGTATTAAAGTAATCACGAGATAAATGTTGGTACCATATTCTCACGATTCATATCTTTATTATAACCTTTGAAAAATTTCTACTTAAAATTAAATTTTTATTCTTCTTCTCCTTTTTCTTTTCTATATATATGGAATTATCTGGCAAAATTTTTGGAAACTTTTACCATTATTATAGGTATTATTTTTAAAATTCGTGTACCACGTTTGAAACCGATGAATTTACAAAATATCTTAATAAATGTTCTATTTACATTCAACGATATAAATATTATCGCATTACCCAAAGTTCTCGCTGAAATGTGCAATTATATTCGTGCCCATGCTAATGGCAGAAAATAAAGTGCATTTTGCATAAACATGGTAAACTGAAACCGCTGACTTTATTTCGTACACTTAAAAATTTAATGCACTGGATGCAGCATGCGATTCTGACTACTGTACGTTTATATCAGTTTCCCCATCCGTCGTTAATTTCTGTAATTAAAATAATCGTATATTTGCACGAGATGCACCTGAGTCGGGGATTGAAGCTGGAAAGGAGCGAATCTGCATGAAGAAATAATTCGAAAATACAGTATGTTTTCGTTCGAATTCATTCGCTTCATTTCCAATTACATGATTTCCAGTACTCTCAAGTAAATCGATACTGAGCATTCATCGACTACAGGTGCATTTAATATTCGATGGAACCTATTATTAGAAACTTGAGAGAATTTTATTCTTGGTAAAATAGATCTGCTACAAGATGTTGGTAATCTTTGAAATAATTAATATTCCTATTGGATGGCTATAGTATTGAATCATAATAAGATTGATGGCAATCATTAACGATTCAAAGTGAGTTATACTATTGCTAGGATTAAAAATTTTAGATTTTTCTAAGTGCTAATTATTACTGTTGGATTAGTATAATATTATTAATTAGCTCAAAGCCACGAGGAAGGCCCCAAATGTCAGAAACTCTGAAAAATTTAATTCTCAATAAGATATACTATTACCACAAATCAATTAAACTACTGCAGACCTTTTGGAAAACTAATATTCGTATTGAAATCGCACAGTATTAGTTCATAAAAATAAAATAAATCTCCTTTTATAATCCTCTGACTACTAACATTAATCCCAATACTAATCCTCTTTTATTCATAGATCACGTCATATCTTTTATATACCACGACACAATACGACTGAATGGTAGTCCAAAAAGGCATTATTATTCCATTCAAATATTTAAAAATACGAAAAATTCTTAAAAGTATTTACTTACACATTATATAGTATCTAAGGCACTTTATACACTATATCTACCCAACCATAACTATAGCATAAGCTATATTTGTATCCTCAAAAAGTCAACATTAATATTTCCAAAATCAGCTGTATGTTTTCTCTAATTGCAAAATGGAGAATTCTGTAATAAATAATTTCAACCAGATGTGCGAGTCTAATGTTAACAGATAGGGTAAGAGACGAGTAGAAAATATTCCAAATTTTTAATTTCTTTTAATTTTCATTTTCAATTAAAAATTTAATATAAAGCCATGAAAACGTTAATGACAAAAGATTCGTAACCAAAAAGTGTCACACTTTCTTTTCACGCCTCACTATGATAAACCCAAACAGGTAGTTTGCGATGATACCTAATAGAGCCAGATGAGATCACGTGCTAACATTGACATACTCAAAGATGCAGTTTCGCACGAAGAAATGTTGACTCGTTCTTTCACGTAGATTTACCTCTTCCCGAATTGTATTACCAGCTTAGAGACACTCGTTCGACATAAATACCACGTAAATATCACTCGAGTTATTTAGTGAGAAATGCTGCACGTTATTGACTTAGCTACGTGCGAATCCTTTATAAAAGTTGATTGCTTTCGTGTATGAACGGCCGGCTGCAGCAATTCAAGGCTCCGAAGTTGCAAAATACGAGTGTGCCGGCGGGGTTTATACATCACGTTTACATTTCTGTCAGCGGATCCAAACGGAAAATATTTTTGTTGTATTTCAACTTGACCTCGGCGCGCGAGTCAAGGTACAGCTTAGATTTACGTATCAGCCAGGTCAGTCGTGTTTCGCCTCTTGTCGTGATAACACTATTCCCAGGCTACGTTCTTACGTGACGGAGATTTATTGCTAAATAAACTAAACGACGAAACGTGACTCGGTGAAACGCGATCGGAACGCGCTAGTGACTTTGCCAAAGTGTGGGTCGGTGTCTAGTGACTTCTGGTGCTAGTTCCTCAGCTGCGACATAGCGTCGAGTATCAGGCTTCGTTATCGATGATTTCGAAGATTTTTGAAGACTGGTAAGCAAGTGAGGATACTATAATAATAATTCAATTTTTAATACTCTTATAAATGGTTAGTTCTAATATATCTGAATGTTTGTGTGACATATTTATGTTTATATTGTCATACGTTATAGACTGCAGAATAATTATTATAATGCAGAAATAATTAAGGCAGAGAAATGTTCGCATAGGAGAATTTTCATGAAATAGAATAATAAATAGTTAGAATTCAATGTTAACGACATAAAACAAGTGCAAATTATTTGTTAATAATTTAACACATACAATGAGAAATCGGAAAGAGATATTGTTCAGCCCTGCTTCAGAAAATGAAAGAAATTTTCACGTGTCATACCACTTTTCGCACCACGATTCGCGACGATAAAAAGGAAATAAATTGCATTAGTCTGAAAATGATTCACTCTATAGGAAAGTTAAGAAGAGGGAAATATAATTTATGCGTGTTTTAAATGTGTATAATAAATCAAAACGGAGATTCGTATATGCAAAAAGAAGATAATAGGTAAAATATACATTGTGCATCCCTCGAGATACGTTGGCAGCAAGGGATTAATGTTGGATGCAAAAACGGGTAAAATATGCGCACGTACTGTAGTTTTGCAAAACGATTGCATATACAACATCCTGCAATAATCGTATAAATTTATTCCAATTTGCAATGAGACGAGGATTAATTCAACTTTGATTTAAATTTACGTCAGTACTTAGATATATAAATGCACGGATAATTCTTAAACCTGGAGAAGAAGTATTTATTATTTTACTGTCAGCACTGTCAGAGTTAAAAGAATGTACTTGAAAACGTGCTTTATTTTCATGAAACTCTGCTGAAACTCGAAAGCAAACGAAATCTTTCTCAATGAAATATTACAAATCGAGAGATGTATTTTACAAGAAAATACAGTTAGTACCAAAAGTATTCACCCCTGTTAGACACTCGTTGTATTTTATACAAAATTACGTATAAATACAGAGAAGAATTAAAATTCTTTATTTTATTCCACGACAATAGTCTATTTAAAAGTAAAATCGAATATACGTGTCAGAAAGTAATCGAAAAATGGCGAAGAGCCGAATACGAGGTGCTCAGGTGTTACTTTCGCGAGCAACTGTAGTAGGATAAAGGTTGCAACGTTAAATCAAAAACTTTTATCTGCATTGTTCTTCCTTGACCATTTCATTCTTCACAAGAACGGGTTTAGATTACCAAAAATTGAAATCGTAAACTATCTCGGACCAACGTTGCGTTCGTGGACGTTGCAAGCAAACAGAGAGAAATACGATCCCGTGGAAACATTGAACGAAGAAAAACCCACAGCCTGTAATTCCCTTTGACAATTTTGCGCATCGAGTAAGCAACACGTCGACAGATGGATGAATATCGCTTTAAAAGCGAAACGAATTCCTCTCCGTTCTTTATTTTCCTTCATACGCGCGGCGATAAAGGCTGTATCGCAACGGGAAAGCGGATTGGCCACCGCGTGTGAGGCGCGCAGTAGGTGCTGCGCGGTGGAATTCGAGGTTAGGTGGAACTGTTTAGCGGAGAACGGCCAAGTAAGGTCGGTTTGATGAGGAAATGAAAAGACTGAAAATAGAATCTGGCTGGGTCAATAAACTTTCAACGGCGAAGGAAAGAATGCCTGAGAAACGGCAAAGTCTATTGCGTTATTGGCTTTAATTCACGGAGGAAAAGTAGCGAAGTCAGATGCGGATGTAATATTGATCGGATGCACGGCGAACTTTCGTTTCAGAATATTTCACCGGCTTTGCTTGACAAAGGGAACCGGCCATTACAAATTCGAGAAGACAAAACACCTTTTTGCAGTTACTATAGAAACTTTTAAATGGGCCACTGTGTTTTACGCGAATATTGGTTCGATATACAAAGGTTGAAGTACAACTACTTTCTAAATTAAATGTTTATTGTTAATTATATATGATTTGCAATAGTAATTAATTAATTATGTTCATCTATCTCTGTTTTTATTAGACAAAAAAGAAAAAAATAATTCAGGAAAAGGATACTTATTGACGGATATCTTTTTTGGATAACTTAGCAGATGGTTTATAAATAAAAGAAAGAAAATTTATGTTAGTATGTTATATATACTCCTATCTTGAATATTATCACGCAGAAAAAAATATACTTGTCGATTAATCCTGATAGTGATTTTTAATAATTAAATATCTACTTATCTAAGATGGAAGTACAACTACTTTACTTTAGAAATTAAATATTTATTGTTAATTGTATATGATTTGCAATAGTAATTAACTAATTAAGTTTATCTATCTCTGCTTTTATTAGACAAAAAATAAAAACATAATTCAGGAAAAGGATACTTATTGGCGGACATTTTTCTTTGATCAATTAGCAGATGGTATATAAATAAAAGAAAATTTATGTTAATATGTAAAATATCCTATCTGAAATGTTATCATGCAGAAAAAGATATACTTGTCGATTAATCCTGATAGTAATTTTTAATAACTAAATATCTACTAGTCTGTAATAATAAGAAAACTCAAATTAATAAATTTTGCATAATTCACAGGTATAATAATTAAATTCTCTCACCTGTAATCTCATTATACAAGCAAAATAATTGAAGAACAGAGTAAATATTACCAATCTACGATATTTCCAATATACACAATCAAATAATCCAATAATATACTTAATATCTAAAAGATTCCTTTATTTCAAATCCTCAAATACTTTCATCAAGCCTTCGATGAAGCTTTCACTCCAGAAAGAAATACCAAATATATCGGTAAAATATTCAAGCGTAGAGAAGAGAAATATTATTACTTCATCGAAAAATTAATTCCCAGTAGCGCGTCCTACCCAGTCACGGGAAATGGGTCATGATAATGACTGAAAAACGACAGCACAAAGCGCGATAAACCGAGTGTTTCTAATAAATTTCTTATTTCCAAATTATTTCATCGTCTTCCAAAGAAGATCGTAATTCAATGCTCACTACTAATATCTGTGTCTATCTAGACGGAAGCAATAATCAACATTGCTCTAAAATCACTAGAAATCTCTAGAATCGAAGTTTCCCGCGGTTCTCGAAGAATCCTTCGACGCTCGCTTCACTGGACGCTAAAAACCCAGGATTTTAGCAAAGGGCGAATTTGAAACGCGTGGAAGTTTGGATTTCATTTCGCAAGATTTATCGAGAGCGTTTCCATCACTGCACGCCACACATCGGGAACAAATCGGGAATAATCCGCGTGGCCCACAACTCCGCAGCGCCCTCCCCCCACTCCGCGGCCACTCGCCGTTCAGCCATGGATTCTATTTAGCTACTTTATCGAAAGTAGAAATCCTTTTGATTTGACCGTCTTACGAACGCACACAGGACTATGACGAGCCCGTGTAGCCTGCTGCAAATGAGTTCTTTGAACATCACAGAGGGCCCGATTGTTTTCCTTTTTTCCTTCCCGGTTTATCCCGGCGCAGAGGAAGGAATGGAAGTAGGAATGTAAAACGAGAAACAAAAACGGTGAAATGTATGGCTGTTCTTTCCAAAGTGTGCATCTCGGAAGAGAAATGTGGCACTGTACGCTGCTTTGTATTGGCAATGTGAAAACATTTGCTGCGAGGAATTTATGTGGACTCCAAAAGGGTTTGGTGCGATGCATAATTGCCAGGTTAATTGTAATTGCTGTGTAATATTTTTGATCAATTTGGAAATATTTGCGTTTCATTTTGCATGTATATTTACTGGCAAAACTTACGATAGGGTGGTTTCCTAGGGTGTATTTATTTAAATTAGCGATGAAAATAAGGTATACATATAAGTTGTCAGTTTTTATTGAATTTATATTTCGAATTGGTTTGATATTTATTTAAGTTACTAGACATATATTAAATAATTATTACGTTAAAAATTTAGGTTTATTGATAAAAGTTAGGAAACAGATTAGCGATTTGTAAATTTTTGTATATTCATTATCTTCTGAGATGAGTAAGTTAAAATTAGATATTGGCTTTATACAGAATATTCGAAAGAAAATTTATCGTGTACTAATACACAAGATGTTATCTTTTCATCCTATTTTTAATTTAGAGTACATGTATTTCAAAAAGTAAAGAATATACAAATATTCACAAGTGAGTTTTTAAATTTCCGAGCCAATCTATCTTCGTTTTCAATCAACCTATAAATTGCTGGATCAATACACTCATGCAAATCTAATTTCATTATTTTCGATAATCTATAATGAATAAATATACGTTCAAATAAAATAAATTACTTAACTCATTTAATTTTGTTAAATTACACAACAAAATATATCTGTTCTCATATTAATAGAAAGCAAAAAATGATACTATACTACTTTTTTATTGATGATAATATTTATTCTTAAATAAATTTAAATAAAAATGTAGAATAAATGTTATACAAATAAATAAATTACTTAAATAATTTAATTTTGATAAATTACATAATAAAATATATCTGTTCTCGCATTAATAAAAAGCAAAAAATAATACTATACTATTTTCTTGTTGATGATAAGATCGTATCTTAAGTAAATTAAAGTAAAAATGTAGAATAAATATTATACGTATATTTTTTTTAATTAATTAATGTTATAAAAGTGCTCACAGGTTCCACTATAATATTAATTTTCATTTAAAATTACGAGATGATTTTTTGAATTGTATTCTTACTATATGACACGTGCACACCGTTTTTTTATCGCGTCGTAAATGGAAGGAACGAAAGTACAAGCATAAAATCTAAAGCTGTCCGCAACTTGAATTACGAAGTTAAAACCACTTTAACGTGAGAAGAAAGTGAAACTTTTCATGTAGGTTTCCAACTTAAAAAGAGCCAGAGATTCTCCATTAATTACCATATAAACTCTTACTTTGTATAAATCAGAGTTGAGCACTGTTGAAATAAAATATTTAAAAAATTATAATTTATATAAAATATTGCCCTGTTTAACTTCTACGTTATTTTCGAAGAAATATGATTTAGTTTTTTTAAACATGAAGATAATTTTGTTCTAAATTATTTCATTATTTAACTATGAAATGAAATAATTTTTCAAATTATTTTTGATTTTATTATAAGAACTGTTTTTACAAAATTAAAACCAAAATTAAAAATTATTAATTAGTTAAAATCGTAATAAATTTTTAATGTATGAAAAATTGTTTAAAGATTCTAAAATTATTTTATTCTAGTGATGATGGAGAGATAAAATATTTTTCAGAATGTACAGACAGATGATTATTTCATGGTGTTATAGAGGCTTGAAATTGCAGATTTTCTCACAGTACTTTACCTAAGAACAATTCTGAGATTAAATACTTCAAATTATCTATTAAGATAACCTTAAAATACAACCTTATTTCATTATTCATGTTTCAAATTATTTACTATTTTATTTGAAAATAAAGAATTATTTAAAAATTGATTTCTTTAAGCATAATATAAAATTATTATATTTTAATAGTTAATAATTATTTAGATTAGTTAGTGTAATATTAATTTTCTATATTCATATGAAATAAAATTTGTTCAGGATTAATAAAAGTATTCATAAATATACTCTGTTTCAAATAATATATATTTTAATTCTACTACAAATTGCAAAGATTTAAAAGTAATTGAGCGTAACACTGTAGCTCATTGTTACTTTATTGCGTCTGTAAAGTACTATCGTCTACCTTTTATTGTGAAGCTGTTTCGTACGATGATGGCAATTTTATTGCAAATTCCTTTGACAGAGAATGATTTTTTATTACTTCATAAGATATACGTTACTTGAAATGTGCGAGAGGAAAGATAAATTTAATAGGCTGTAAAATGGGAGAACTTGTAGTAAATATTGCAGCATTACGTTGGATTTTGCTATTATGGACATTTTTGTTAGAAGCACAAAGAGGGAAGGCAATATTTCGTTAAGACTCTGTGAAAACATACTCCAATAATTAATTTTATATAAAATATAATATAGAGTTAATATATTGTAATATAATATTATACTGTTTTAACATAATTAAATTTTGAATTATAATTTATAATATATGGCTTTTTCATTTTTTCTCATTTAAAAAAATTAGTTATATGATCCAAAGTAATTATTTCTTTCTTATTTATTTAATTCTTTCGTTTGTTTTATTTTCTCTTATTTTATTTGTCTCATTCCTTATTTCTTTTCTTATTTGTTTTATGCTATTTTATATCAGTTGTAAGATATCGAAATTTTTGAATATTTAATATATGTGTGCAATATTTCATAATATTATCTACATGGATTAAAATGAAATAATAAATTCCCCAAGTAATTATTTAAAATGAATTATCCACGAAATGATTCTAAAGTTCACTGACACAATTATTTCTGTGTCAACTTAACCCAAATTAATCACTGTATCGAATATTTGAATATTTATTAGGGCTGTGTAATCACATATGATAACTATAGTTCAACATATTAATTAAATGCGATATAGCAGTGTTAGAAACGAAATTTGTTATTAAACCCATTCGTTGAAATTGGAAATTCATAATGAATCTTTCATTATAACTGAATACTCATAAAAATTCAAACTTAAAGAAAACAAAATACATAATTTTTTATGACTATTATGAAATTTCATTATAACCTATTATTTTTATAAAATTAATATTTAAAATACATAATATGGAGGGCCTATATTTATTACTATATACATATACAATAATAAAATAATAAAATTCATAAAATATTATATTATAAAATTATTATAAAGCATAATACATTAACAGAAATTATTTATTGAATAAGAGATTATAATTATATAAAAGTAATAATGAGGGTGTTTACACATTAAATTTTGGAAAATTTATTTCGGTATTAAAATTATTTTCGTTACATTTAATCAGGGAAGGCAGTATTGCAGCATCTTTAGCGTCAAATTCGCTTTGCAAATTATTTATATCTTACTAAAACAACATCACTCTGCAAACATTTACTTAACGAATATTTCTTTTCACTGGAATCGTAATAACGGCTTAACGCCGCAAGATATTTTTGATCTACGTGTATTTTCCAACAGAGGTAACTTGTACGAACTTCTATCAACTGACAACCATTTACTACGGTGTATCAGTACCCATTTTTTCTCGAAATAAATTTTGTGCAATGAGAGATAACTGTTGTATACTGTTCATTCTTTAAGATAAATAAGAAACTTATAACATAGTTCTTATCTGAAATATTATATTTACATAATACTAGAATATCATTTTATTAAGTTGAATAATATTTTTCACAGTGTTCTATTATTCTATAATTTAATAAATTAACTTAATTTTCATTTTAATTTTAATTTCATTAGTTTTAATCATTTTTAATCACTTTTATTTTAACAAATGCCTATTTTGCTTTCAATAAAAGTAAGAAAATTTTAAATTTTGTATGTATTACTCACATCACATACTTAATTTCAAAAATATAGTGCTTCATAGAAATGTTTGAACACTATCATAATTTAGACTCCTAAATTTTGAATAAATATTTTGTTTAATGTGGAATGAATATAAAAATATATTACATTATATTACAGTCTAAATGAAAAAGATAAATATAATTATTATGCAAATAAATATAAGTAGATGTAAAAAATGGAGAAATTGCTATAATTTATTATAAAATTTATTGCTTACATATTAAATGGAAGAGGAAGAGAATAAATGTCTACCTTGCAGGAATATAGAAACTTTTGCAGTTTCAGCTTTTTATAGGCCAAAATATAACAGAGCAACCCTTGTCCTTCACAGAACAAATTTGACAATGAAGCGAAATTATATGAGTTTATTTTTCTAGGGAAACTATGGATTTGGCAACTTCTTTGAAATCTTATTTTCCTTGATCTGTGCCCTATTGTCCTAACCATAACGAAACCCAGACTCATCCCTGAACATCCCACCCTCTTGACGTCAGCAGCTGTGATAGAAGGGTGACTATATGACAAAAACGAAAGAAAGGGGTGCATATCTTGCTTTGATGAAGGTTAACACGTATATATATCGAGGATATTTTTGACAACATTGTCTCAGTATTCCAAAAACATTGATTTAGCAATGCTATGAATATGGAGACTTGAAACAAACATTACGATATTAAGAGTATAATACGTTAAAATTAGAAATTTTTATTTTTATTGGACTTAAATATATTTTCCAATAAAACAAAGTTCATACATTTTCATTTCAACGTATAAAGCCAAATATAATTTGGTTACTCCTTTCAAATATTAATGTACTGTCACAAGGCTGAATAGAGGAAAAGAGAATTTTAAATTTGCACAATTTTTAATATTAGTGAAGCTATATGATAATAATAATCTCGAAAAATAGATTTAAAATAATTTCCAAAAATTTATGGATAGCAAACCTTCTTATAGTACTGCTAAAGTATCTAGAATTGGTAGTGATAGTCTGCATTCTACAATAAATCGTATCTTAATAGTGACAAATTTTTGATCACTAAACTTCGTGACAAAGGAAAGTCTAAGGGACTAAGAATCTAATAATAAAAATAAACACACACATACCTCTCATTAAAGATTATATATGTATTATATGTTTCATAACAACAAAAGGAAAGAAATAATTTTAGAAATATTAAATATCAAGCAAAGGAAGTAATTTCTGAGGCAATAACAAGTCTCACCAACACTCTTAAAGGATTCAATTAACCAAGTTTCAAATACTTGGCATCAAATACCGATGTATGTACCCCTAATTAGAGATGAAATCATTTTTGTAATATTAAAAACAAGCAAAGGAACTTGCTTCTAAGCCAACAACAAGTCACACCCACACTCTTTTCAGTATCTTCCTCTGTGACTCATCCTGTCTTCATAATAGCCCGGTTAAGAGTTAATAATTTAGAACAAGTTTCAAATACTTAGCTTCAAATACTAACATATATATCTCTAATTAAAAATTGTACTTGTATTACATATTCCATAACAACAAACAAGAAGAAATAATTTTCAAAATATTAAATATCAAGGAAAGGAACTAGTTTCTAAGCCAATAACAAGTCACACCAACACTCTTCCCTGTATCTTTCTCTGTGACTCATCCTGTCCTCAGAAACCCGGTTAAGAATTACCAATTTAGACAGTAAAGAATTCAGTGAACCAAGTTTCAAACACTTAACTTCAAATACTAACGTATGTACCTCTAATTAGAAATTGCACTTGTATTACATATTCCATAACAACAAATGAGAGGAAATCATTTTTAAAATATTAAATACCAAGCAGAGGAAGTAGTCTCTAAGCCAATAACAAATCACACTCACACTCTTTTCAGTATCTTTCTCTGTGACTCATCCTATCTTCACAGAGACCCGTTTAAGAGTCACCGAATTATATAGTAAAGAATTCAGTGAACCAAGTTTCAAACACTTAACTTCAAATACTAACGTATGTATCTCTAATTAGAAATTGTACTTGTATTACATATACCATAATAACAAATGAGAGGAAATCATTTTTAAAATATTAAATACCAAGCATAGGAAGTAGTTTCTAAGCCAATAACAAATCACATTCACACTCTTTTCAATATCTTTCTCTGTGACTCATCCTATCTTCACAGAGACCCGGTTAAGAGTCACCGAATTATATAGTAAAGAATTCAGTCAACCAAGTTTCAAACACTTAACTACAAATACTAACGTATGTACCTCTAATTAAAAATTGTACTTGTATTACATATTCCATAACAACAAATGAGAGGAAATCATTTTTAAAATATTAAATACCAAGCAGAGGAAGTAGTTTCTAAGCCAATAACAAATCACACTCACATTCTTTTCAATATCTTTCTCTGTGACTCATCCTATCTTCACAGAGACCCGGTTAAGAGTCAGCGAATTATATAGTAAAGAATTCAGATAACCAAGCTTCTATTGTGATTTCGTATTCTACTGACTGACTGACTGAATGCAAACTCCAAAATCGCTTCGTCACTCAAAGTTACACACTTCGTAGAAACAATCTCTGCACCGGTAACACGATTCCTTTGAACCCCTAACCTGCCTCTCACTGTCAGCCCTTGGACGAATATATCAAACAATTCTCTCTGCGCGCACAAAGAATATCGAGAAATCTAGGAAATATGGAATCTATCGCTAGGAATGTGATCGATGAAACGCAACTGCGACAAAGTATCGTAGGTTACGTCGATACGCGTGACACGTGCCAAATGCAACCGCCTCGCGATGCATGTGGATCGTATCGATCGCGGCGCGTGTTTATCAGGTTTGCGGATCCGCGCCGGAATTCCTGAGAACATATCGCTCTAATTGCTGGAACGACTTCGTTTTCGTCCAAGTTGGGTGCAAATAGAATATGGCACGATCCAATTCGGTCCACGGCGATAAGCTCGGGATTAAGAGGTCCTGTGTTACAAACATAGCGAAAGGTCCTCTGTCGTTCCCAGATTCTCGATTCCAGATGCTTTTCATTGTTCCGGGAATTGATTAAGGCTGCTTGTCGTCAAAATCCACTGTTCTTCGACGGAAGAAGGTCTCTGGCCATGGGAATCAATGGGATCGCGTGAATGCAGAATGACAAGCGCTTTCAGGGAGCCTGAAGTGGTGATTCATATACCTGCGAATAATTAGAAAACGTTTTTATCAAATTTTGATGGAGTACCATTTGTGACATTCGAGTTCTTGGTGAATGTTTGGATATTTTCTTCTATCGTGGATTTCTATTTTGTGAAGTATGTTCAATTCTCCTTTGCATTGGCTTTTGTGACTTAGAGTGGCTCGGTTTGCAGGTTTAGGTCGAATTCTGAACGAAGCTACTTGAATTCTTTGTATCGTGTTTACGTGTAGATATAGAATATAATATTATACCTGGAGCAGGTGTGAGGCAGGTTCAGTGTGTTCACAGAAACCTGGCCTGGCGTTTTGAGAGGCCCCGCGGTCTACGAAAACTCATCAGACATTTTGCAGGACCCCCTGTATTTTGCATATTCAGGTGTGTGTAGAAAATACAATCGCATAATCGGTAAACATACGAACTGTAGGAGAGTTTAATTAACAGACGTTTAGTTTGGTAACTAAATGTTTTATTCCGTTCTAACCTCGCAGGCGAATGCCTCAAAAACGCATCCCCCGCAGTCTCATAGGGCGTGCCCCCTTTTCGTGGCCTCGTCTTTAGGTGTAGGTAGCCTCTTTGGTTGAGTTTGGTGTCTGAATATCCCCATTTGTGACCGTTGTCCTTGAATCTTGGCGATGTGTTCCTAGAAATCCAACGAAGGGCTTTCTCCCGCCGGAAAACAATGGATATCGGTGAAAGTTGCCCACGGAACTTATAAACCACCTAGACAGGAGTCGTGTCGAGAGTTCTCCTCAGAATCCCAAGGAGACAAGCAAGCATCACGTCGAAGGAATTCTACCTTAGTTTAAAGCAGTCAAGACAGACCCACGACGATTAACTCAACGCTAGAGTGGTAGCGCTAACCAGCCGTGGTGGCGCTAGTGACTTAAGTGCACTATCGTCTTAAGGCAACTACAAGGTGTCCCAAAATTCACGCAAGATTTGAATCTTGTGTGGTAAAGTGTTGCCAATGAAAATATTCACAATCAATAGGAGAACATACACTCACTATTTGCATTTCACACCAACCAATTGGAACACATACGAATTTATAAAAACACCAAGATAGGAGTCATGGGAGAGTTCTCTTTCAAATTCAAAGAAGACAAGGCAACCATTATGACGAAAGAGTTTTACCTGAAATTTAAAACAGAAAAGACAGACCCACGACGACCAACTCAGTGTCAGAGTCACACATCAGAACTCCTTAGTTCAACCCTAACCAGGTCTAGCTCTATTAACACTAGAACTACCAACTCAGGAAAATGATTGGTCCCAGAATTTTCCTTTTTGCAAACACCGGACACATACACCTGCTTTAAGAATAAAATTGGTATCAACTCGTATTAAGAAAGAACTGTAATCAATATATTCACTCATATTCATCGTATCGCTGAAATTACTATAGTCTGTACACGTTATAGTTAGGTACCCATTAAAGATCGGTAGTTCTAGTGTTAATTTAGAGTAGGCCATGTCCCAGCAACATATTATGCACGTTATAGCTAGGTACCCATTAAAGATCGGTAGTTCTAGTGTTAATTTAGAGTAGGCCATGTCCCAGCAACATTATTGCATCCATGTAAACGGGCCTTACAACCATGTGAAACTCTAAACGTGAGAGTTACAGTGTTCGGGACGCAACAATAATACTATATCTTGCAGTTATTATTGTAGGGGGCGTGGTTCGGAGGACTGAAAGGACATGGGTTAAAATTAGAGAAAGCTTCTTGTCTTAGAAGCTTCTTGTCTTATTCTTTACACATTGATTCCTTATTTTATCAAGGGTCTTTTACGAACTGAGCTTGACGATTCCACATACAGGGAGTCCTCCCTCTGTCGATGATCCTCGTTCTCGATCGTATTTCTTACATTATTATGGTATTATATTTTAAGAATTATACAAATTACATATGTCATAAATATCATATATGAATTAAATAATTTATTATTGCAGATATTATGGTAATATAAATTGTATTTGGGGAGAAATTATTACAAACATTATAATAAATTGAATTATTGAAGACCATTTAGTAATCAATAATTATTAATAATATCATGGAAATGAGAATCTAATGTGAATATGTATATGTAACTATTTGCAGACTTAGGTTTCACAGGGAATCAAATTTACCCTTGCAACATCATGTCACATAGTAAAATTGTAGATTGAAAAAAATTAATATTATATATTATTTCAAATTATAACAAATAAAATTTTTGTAGATGCATAACACATATATACATCTTGTATGTATCATATGTATTGACACAGATGGCTACATAAATATTTGCTGTTTACTTCTAACTTTTCGGTTTCTTGAACTTTTTAATACAAATTCTACGATATTGGGATGAATATTTTCTTTGCAAAGTTTTCCAAAATGTACCTACGTACTACCAAACAATTATACATAAAGAAAAATTCGAAATTTTTAAATTTTAACAAAAGTTAATCATTTGACAAGGCATATTTAATTTCGCGAAAACGATATATAAGGTTTGCAATGTAAATAATAATAGGCGTGAAATATTTATCCATAAAGTTCGGAGAAATCGTGGAAAATCGATGATGGAATTTCAAAATAACAGATCCGAGCTTGCTAAACTGGCACATGACACTTTAAAGTCGACAGTTTTATTGGACAATCTGGATTAATAACGAAATTGCAGATTAATGGATGCAGCTGCGCCGGACTGACGCGTAATACTTTAAAGTCGATGGTTTCCATTAAACTATTCAAATCAGAAATCAGTTACCGATCCATTACCGATTAATGAATGTATCGACACTAATCTGGTACATAATGTATAACCCGCTTGTACTCGTACTCGAAACATACGATCGATTAACGAATATCTATATCCACCATCGATTCCAGATATAAATTTATTATTGGATTAAACAGCGTAATCCATGGCCTACGTTGATCCCAAAAATTTTGCGCACACAATTCTTGACCAGAAACGTGAATGCATGAATTTCATTTTTATTATTTGTTTCTCATAAACATTCGCGTATGGGAGAATCAAATTTGTTAAAATAATTATAAATTTTTACTATTTACAATTGTATTAAGACATTAATGAACGAATATTAACCACATTTCAAATAAAACTTATTAATTTCGAATTGAAGAAATTTTTAATTGCTAACTTTTAAAATTTTTAGAATTTTTAATAATTTCTAATTTCTTGTCTGATGTATTCTAAAAATCTGGAAATTAGTTTTGCTGTAAATAGTTTTAATCAGTGTTATAATACAACTGTATTGTACAGCAGAAAAGGGTGTATAAATTGCTCATCATAATTTGAAGCAAAAGAATTATAAATTTCCAAAATAGTATATTTAATAACAAGTATTATAACATCCTTTACTTTTCTAAAATTTTTTTATTTAATAATAAAAAGACATAATTGGGAAATAATTGGGAATTATTGTTGAATATAATACGAATATTTACTATTATAAGTACTGTTATAGTAGTTATAATAGTTCTAATAATATTTACTATTACTGTTATAAGAACTGTTATAAGAATACTGTTGAATATAATACGAATGTTTACTGTTATAATTACGAATTATAATATTGATAACACTGGTGATCTAAAAATAAAAGAATGCTTACTGAAGACAGTAATATATGAAAATTCTGGTAAACAGTGAGTCATAGAAATATTCATACCATTCCATTTCCTAGTTTCAAAGGATTCTTTTACGAAATAAGTTTTCAAAAGTTTGGCATTTTCGATACAATACTCATTTTCGATAATGAGAATTTAAAACTCGAGTTGTAAAAGTGTAGAGTTGTTTCAAGTCGGAAATCGGAAATTGGAACCTCAGAACCCCTTGAAACCGAAGAAGTTTCGGGTTTCGACAAATCGAAACTCTGCTTTGATTCGAAAACCTCGAAACTTAGGTAAAAAGAAATATACATATAAAACCGACAAACAAAAAAATGATATATCTTTATCCTAACATCAATGGTGTTTTCCAAAATATTTTTCAATACAATTAACACTATAGTTCGCAAAAATATAAATAATTTAGATCTAGAGAAATTCTAAATGTCAATGTTTTTAAAAAAGAATCTAGATTTGATATTTTTCTACATCGTTAGTCTATATATTAGTTTTCTTGTATTTTTTTAAATATGTTTAATAATGCATAAATTCGTGCAAAAATTTTATCAAGGCTCTAATTTTTAATTCAGTACCATATACTAGTTATATAATTTACATTTGAGTTGTTGCCATCTTTTACCCACACATAAGTGTCCAGATTCGTCCCATTTAAGTTTTAAAATGAACAAATAAACTGTAATAAATGTTTCAACGTGTTTTGAAAAGTGTCGTTACATATATTTCATGAAATTCGCCAATTTGCGAAAATTTGCACCATTTGTAGCATTCATTCGCAAATGAGTTAACGCGAACGAATTAATAAGGGATGTACCAGTTGCGAGACAAAATTAGCAAGTAAAGTTTCGAAAATTTGAAATTTCAAAAATCTCGGTCATTTCGAATTTGAAATTTCAATGAATTCAGAAATAATTCTGCAGTCTATCTCTGCAATTAATTATAATATACCACTATAATTAATTATACCTAATATTAGGCTGCAAATAAGTCGACGTAAATGAATGAATAAGAGTTAAAGAGACTCAGTAATATTATATTCATATTAATTATTAAATATTATATTAATATTTATAGTAATAATAATCAGTAGTGTCAGTAATATTATATTAATATTATATAATATAATATAATATAATATTACTGATACTACTGATTACTATTACTACTAATATTAATATAATATTACTGATACTACTGACTACTATTTCTACTAATATAAATATATTTAATAATTTATGTTAATATATTACTGTCTCTTATAATAATAATTCTGTCACTATAAATATTATTTATTATTATTAACTTCAAGGATTAATTAGCTTAGAAAGAATTTAACATAAATTTTTGAGGTTTGCAGCTTATAAATCTGAGCATAGAATGGATTTTACCAATCACAATCATGAACCAATCTTAAAAACACTAAATTTAAAATCTCTTGAAGCTCGTAGGACGATTTTCGATCTACTATTCTTATTTAAATTAATTAATGACGTCATTAACTGTTCCTCACTACTTTCCTCTATCAACTTTTATTCGCCTGCTAGATCACTGAGATCATTCTCATCATTCCTGCCTTGCATATATACTTCCAGATACGTCAATACCGACCCTGTAAACCAAATTTGCGAACTTGTAGAAAGGACCAGTTTCGAGCTAGATTTCTTCACTGAATCGGTCAATTCCTTTCATAAACTATCTAAATATGTTTAATTTATACTGTCACTTCTTCATTCGTGTTCGATATGTAACATCCTCCGTATAGAATTTATTAAATTTACAAATGTACACTAATGGTACTACCCGTTAGTTATATATAACTAAATAAATATCAATAAGAAATTTAGAGCTCGTGATAACGATATCAATAATAATTAATAATAAAAAAATATCCCTAGAATGAAACAAAATTCTCTTCGAGTTCCAAAAATTTCTATCTATTGCCCTTTCACTCACCATTTGATAAAATTTCGAAGTTCGATATTAGTTAATATATCAAATTAAAAATAATATAACAGTGTACGAGGTATCGGAATTAAATAATACTACGTGTTAGTTATTATACGATTTCTTATTTACTGCTGAAAAAATATCAGCAACCTTATAGCAGAAAATTTTTCAACTCGTACCTTTTCAACCTTCTTTGGCCATAAAATCGTCGAGCACAAAGGGTTAAAATTTCAAGAATCGAAAAAATTCTGGATTCGTGTTTCAAATATTAAGAAATTAAATTCGAATAACATATCATCACCAATATCTTGACACAAGATTGGAAACCAACTGTATAAAATGTCAGTGAAGATACAGGTCATCGACAGTCGGAGAAATAGTGCAGTAACCTGGCAAGGACGAACCGTTTCATCGGTAATTTAATGTTCAGTGACTTTTAAAATATGCGGCCAATCGGCGCGATTCGATGTTATATTCATCGCACGATATCACTCGGAGATTCAAAATTGCGAGGCTCACGGACGAGTGCTTTCCGTTTATTCACCCGTGTAATATATTCGCGTGAGAACGCAAGCGGAAATCGTGGAACAACAAACTCCCACTGAAATTACACGGCGTGCTAGATTCTTAAAAGGCAAATATGCTACGGCTTGTAATTCGCACTGCGTCGAGCAAGAAAGCGATGCTCCGTGAAAAAAAGGATATATATCTAGGGATAATTTCTAGGGACAATAAACATGAGGTCGAGACGTAGGTTCTTTAAAGATTACTGCGAAGACTATGTTCATCGAAAATAGATTAACGACTTCAAAACGTTGTTGTATACCCACTGATTCACGTTTAATCTTCTGTAAATATCAGCGCATCTTCTATAACAAATATGCAGTATTTGTTATATCCCTCAGTTTCAGACTTTATAAAGGACTATATTCAACCCGTACACGTGAATATTGATGAAATTTATGTGAGAGATAGTCCTGAAAAATATTGTAGGATACCATTTCCAAAGAAATCGCGAATCGGCCATTGTCAACAAACACAAATTATAAATCGATCAATATTTTCTAGAAGCAAATGGAAAAGTTATTTTGAGTAACAAAATTAAGTTGCGAGGTCCCTACAGGAAGGTGAAGGTTGACAAGGTTTACATGTTAAAAAGACCATCTGGTATATTAATAGCAAATGGTATATTTATTTAAATGAAAAGCAACAATTCATACCTGACACTGGCGTACCAAAAACAAAGATTCTATATTCTATCTATATATTGTCAACACTGTTATAAAACATTGTGAATGCAAGAAAGTGTGAGAAGAAACATATGAAAACGATCATTTAATTTAAATGGTGAGCGAGAGAGTTACTATATTGGCGCATCGTTCAAAAAGATGACATCGGTGAAAGTCATTATAGCAGCACATCGTGCCTAAAAGATTAATAAATATATAAATTTGTATGGATTAATTAAATAACAATTTTATTAAATATTATTGAATATGTTATAACTAAACATAACATATTAATATATAAATATACATATATTATTTTAACTAAAATTGTATAACATATAATATGAAATATTTAAAAATATCTACGTATTTATATCATGAAGTTTATATAATATATACATACGTATATATGTTCTAAAAATGATAAGAATACTGTTCGACATGTTAAAAAGAGCATCTAATATATTAATAGGAAATGGTATATTTATTTAAATAAAAAGCAACGATTCATACCTGACATCGACGTATCGAAAACAAACACTGTATATTCTGTCTGTATATTGTTAACACTGTTAACACTTATAAAACATAAAACATTGTAATGGTAAAGTCATTATAGTAGCACATCGTGCCTAAGAAGGTAAAGTCAGAATTTTCCAGTTAGGGTACTTTCTTGAAATATGCATGGCGTTGGAATACTTTCGTGAGCCACTGTGTGTGTATAAAAATATAAATGGAAGATGTAATATGGAGGCTCGACTAGGATGACAGGCTGTTGAAAAAATAACGGTGAGAATTTTATCAAATAGACACATATTCGATTTGCGTCAACGTCTGTTAACCCTCGAATGGCGGGCGCTGATGGCGTATAGAGGGACAGAAACGAGCTCGCGCCGATCGAAAATCGATTTTTCCTGTGTCATAAAAGTTGAAAAAGTTCCGATGTGGTTTCAGTGAGAAATAATCTTAGTGTGTTGGAATATATACATAATGCAATAATCGCGACATTTATTGAATACTGTCCCAGCAACGGTAGTACAACTGTGGAGGGGGTGACTCTACATAAACAAACAAATCGAAAATAAAGAATAGAATTTTTTCGTTCGAAGCTTCGTTATCGAGAAAATCGACTTTGAATGATCACCGAGTACGCTGGTATAGTGATGGTCCCATCCGTCTTAGGCAAACTTAATGCACGTGTACTCGGTGCATATTCAAAATCGATTTCCTCGACAGTCAAGCTTCGAATCAAAAAATTTTATTCTTTATTTTCAATTTGTTCTTCCATGTAGAATCACCGTCTTCTCGGCTGTACCACCGATGCTTATATATTGAAGGCTATCTAATTGTAAGCCAATGTGAAGTGCACGTGTACTTGGTGGATATTCAAAATCGATTTTCTCGACAACGAAGCTTCGAATGAAAAATTATTATTCTTTACTTTCGATTTGTCCTTCGATGTAGAATTACCCCCTTCTCGGTTGTACCACCAATATTGACGTTTTGATGATTTATCCATTTAATTGTAAGCTAAAGTTAAGTGCACGCATATTCAGTGGATATACAAAATCGATTTTCTCGACAACGAAGCTTCGAATGAAAAATTATTATTCTTTATTTTCGATTTGTTCTTCGATGTAGAATTACCCCTTTCTCGGTTGTACCACCAATATTGACGTTTTGATGATTTATCCATTTAATTGTAAGCTAAAGTTAAGTGCACGCGTATTCAGTGGATATACAAAATCGATTTTCTCGACAACGAAGCTTCGAATCAAAAAATTTTATTGTTTATTTTCGATTTGTTTGCTCGCGTAGAATCACCCTCTCCTCAATTATACTTCCTATACTTAGATATTGACGATCTATCCATCTAAGCCAGGTTACGTGCACTAGTATTCGGTGCGTATTCAAAGTCTATTTTCTCGACAACGAAGCTTCGAATGAAAAAATTTTATTCTTTATTTTCGATTTGTTTGCTCATGTATTATCATCCTTCTCACGGTTGTACCACTGTTACTGGGACACCCTATATAATGAACAAATCTATTCGTATATCATCACGTGATTTGTATGTATTCACTTTCGTGACGATTGTTTTGTTAGTGCAGACTAACAAACATAACAGACTGGTATGTCATAAACACTAACTCTATGCCCTAAATGACGATTTTTAAAACTTTCATTAAAAATTCTGTATTCGACGTTATGGTCTTAATGATTTTTCTTCTGTCTCTCGTTATTTAATTTTCTACAAATTTTGCTTCGTCTTCATTCATAGGTCATTTGACCGTGATAAGTATAGTGTTAAAACGTGTATGACAAATTTGAACATAAGCAACGTTGATTGTTTCTAAGATAAATTGTACTTTCATCGTTAAATTAAGCACACTGAGTTGTAATTTATTTATAATATCGTTTGTAGATTGTGTTTCTTTTTTTTTAATATTTACATTTGTTTCGTAGTAACCATTTGGTGATTATAAATTTATAAAAATCGGTGTTTTAGTAAATTAGGAAAATAAAAAATTAATTAAAAGAAAAGTTTGATTCGAGAATTTGATCAATGGAACTCTGATGGTGTTTCAATTCAAGATTCGGATTAAAGTAAACTGTGGTTCTTTAAATATTTGGATTCATTTTCTGACGATCATCTGATAATTATACACTCACAAAAATTAATGTTTTATTAAATTCCTGTGGAAAACGAAATATTTGTCGTAAATTTGGTTAATAGGTTTATAATAAAGTTTCAATTGAGGATCCTCAAGTGAGGATTACATATAGATCATAAAATAAGGTGAAATAATAAGAATTTTTTTAATGATGTTATAGTTGTGTCAAAAGAGATCCTTAGAATAAAAATTTCATTGTTTTAGAGTTTTTAAACGGCTGCAACCATTTCTTCAGGGTGTAATTGATATCTGCCACGCGAAGTAATGGACTCTTTTTGCTTGAAACAAAACGAATTAGGTGCTATCTAGTGCCACTTCCCAAGAAAATAGCAATTGAAGTAAATTGTACCTTACTTGGGGATATCTGTGTCTCACTTGCACTTAAAGTTTTTCATTCTGTCTGCTCGAGTTATCTATTTATAATTATCAAGGGACAGGAGGAAAAACTGAGAAAGAATTCAAGAACTGACGTAAATGAATTATTGATATATCTAAACGAGAATTAAAAAGCATTTGTAATAAAAATTTCACACATTTTTTTTTGACAAAAAGAATTAGAATCTTCTTACGTTTTTCAAATAATCATGTATTTGTTTCCCCTTTTCTTTGTGGAATTATAGTTACTCAAAATTATTAAAGGAGTGTAAAAATTTTATTTATTAAAATTTTATTTATTTCGTTTTCCTACATCTTTCTCTGAAGATTATGAAATTGTCATGATCACAGTACTGTAGAAACTGTACTGTGTATATGATGTAAGGAGCTATGAACCTGCGAAGAATTATAAAAGTTATATTGCAATACGAAAATTATGGATACTAATGAACTGTCAAAATTATATTGGCTTTATAATAACATGAAAATAAGAAAATATAATTTTCTTTACAAAATGTCCAGATATACGAAGAAAATTTCAAATAATTGAATATGAAAAAATATTTCTGTATATCTTATATATATTAAATTAAATTTATATAATTAAAATTCTTAATTTCTAAAATTCTGAAATGCTAAAATCCGTAAATTTTTAAATTATTAAATTTCTATTTCTCTGTAGTGTTTTATGGGATTTTAAATGATATTTATAAATTTTAATTAAAATTATTAATATTGGGATGATCAACATGGAAAACATGGTCTTATATAAACGTAATATGTAACATACCGACACATGCAATATTTAAAATTATTTTTTTATTTTTAATGCCCTAAATTTACATTCGCTTCGAAAATGTCATGAATTACGAAATATCCGATATTATACATGTACGAATAAAATCGATAGACATTAATCCACGTCTATCGTGGACACACGCATACGTATAAACACGTATGAACACACATATACATGCATTTAATATGCAAACATGGCAGGCAATACATTTCACACAAACGTTTTTCGTTATGCATTTTCGACAGTCAATTTCATTACATTAAAAACTCCAGCTTTGGCGACACATTAAACGTACAAAGGCTAATGAATTTAGACTGCGAAAATAATTTGCCACTAAAAATGAGGAATTTTAAAAATGTTTCCTTCGTATATATATATATATATATATATATATATACATATGTAAATGAAAATGCAGAATGAATCGTAATTAATAATAATGACTTCACAAAGCATGGAAATATTTTATGCTTTTATATCATACGAGGAAATAAAAGTTCTGTGAATTATAAGAAAATATTTTGAAATAATAGTGCGGCTCTCTGAAAATTTGAAAAGGAAGAGATAATTAAAAATCTTGTTTTAACATTAATTAATTTCAAACATTAATTTTAATTAATTAATTTTTTTATTTACTGTAATATTGAGCTAGCCAATCAATAATATCAGAGTTTTGCAATTTTGTTTTTCAGTGTAATGCTGTGTTTATATTCTGTGAAGTGCAATTACATGTACTAATTAAAATTATGCAATTACATACAAGATGATGTCAATGAAACTACTTTTATTTAAAATTTTGTAAAAAAAGAAAATTTATTTCATTCTAAATGCACTGAAATTACTTTTTCGTCGTTACTATTTGGCTGATATTGTTAAATATAATGATATACTAATTAGAATCATGATAGTGTCCACAAAATTACTTCGATAAAGCTCCCTTTGTTAAAAAGGAAAGAAATAAATACTATCTTATATTAACCCTTTGCACTCGACGGTCTTTTGGCTAAAGAAGAATAGGGGTTTAAAGATTTTCTGCTATAAAGCTGATGATATTTCTTGAACACTAAATAAGAAATCGTATAATAATTAACACGTGAAATTATTTAATTTCGATACCTCCCACATTGTTCCATTATTTCAAATTTAATAGATTAATTAATATCGAGCTACGAAATTTTATCAGATGGAGACTGAAAGGCACCTCTCGAGTGTAAAGGGTTAAAATACTAATATTGCTCTTTAGCCATCTTAATATTAGTCTCTTTTTTAAATTTGCTATTATTTTTTAGTCCAAAATACTTGTATACAAAAGCATACTTTTCATTAAACTTTGCATTATCTCCAAAAAAAAAGGAATAAGGAAAAGCTAAACATTTCTTGAACGTGAATGGACAGATTTTCTTTAACGTCAGTAAATAAACTTGCCGTTATAAAACGAAAAAAAATCACAAAAAGGCTGAGAATTTGTCAAAGCACTTAAAAGCCTTAGAAGCTTTCTACATTACTACAGTATTCAAGATGGAGAAACATAAACGAAAACATGAACGAAACTCCGTTCTGAAATATGAATGAATTATAAACGAACTATAAAGCTATAGAAATGATTCACTTGCATGGAAAGTTTCACGGTACGTTTCAACTTCTTGCTGGCCAAAGAAACAGACTGGTTTAAAATTTAACGATGCAGAATTTTTCCTGGACAGATTAAAATATTCCTGGAAGAAAATTTGATTCTCGTTGGTCGTAACACGAAAGACAGAAAATTTTGTAAACGCACGGTTTTTATTAATAAATGTAGGATTGGAAGTGACTATTCTGGAAAAAATATCGGAGTTTGAACTTAGAACAAAGTGAAGTGAGAGTGTGATAAAAAGACAGGATGAATGGTGTTCACTCTCTTCATTCATTCCCAAAGACCAAGGCTGAACCGATCATAATAAAAGATTCCAAATCCTCGGACGAAACACATTGTGCTTTCTTGACCTTTGAATCTTTCGCAAATTTGACTATCCAGTTATTTATTATTCCTTCATCTCTCATTTCCTTATGTGAGAGGAGTCTTTATTTGGATGACGTCATCCTGCATCGGGAACTATGTTTGCCTCGAGGAACTTATCAGTTTATAGTCCGAGTTTAAATAAAGGTGCAAGGGCGCAGAGAGTGTGTCAGTCAGTGTGGCAGAGTGTGTCAGTCAGTGTGTCAGCCAGAGTGTATGTAAGAAGTCCAAGTCAGTCTAAGAAAGATCAGAAGGGCGTGTCCATAGCGAATCTCTTGTTTCATGGCCGTCATTCTATGTATAAGCTCATTTTATTTAATTCAGAAGCCAACAATACTATCTTTAGTCAACCCACCCAAATCCGATGCTACATAAGTATTAATCTTCTCATGAGAATAGGTTATACGTCACGTGTAAATGTCGTTGTCAAACGAGCCCGCTCCTCGAGAAGTTGTCGCGCCTCGAAAGCGCGGGAAATATGAAACTGTATCGAGGACCAAGCTATTTACCAAGCTCGACCTAATAAAGTAAAATAGGGCCCACTTTGAACTTTTAATTAAGAATCTAGAAAGATAAAATTTATATCCGCAATTTTCGTGCGGACTTTACAACCTGAAATGGATAAACTTTTAATTATGTGACCTTCCTTTATCGCTACTGACACAAGCTTCTTACTTTCTGCCCAATTCTTTTATAGCGCAAGATCGTTACTTGTACACTAATCTTCTTTATCTGTTAACGATACTTTCAGAATACGCGTTTAATTTTCGTGTATCTTTAAAGACACGTTTAATTGTATACCTTTGTGCAGAAGATTTTGAATTTTTAAGGAAATGTTATGTATATTGACGATATTATTATACTATTACTTAACAAGTTATTCTTGTTGTCTAATAGTAGTAATTGTTTTATGTGATTATTAAATGTAAAATTAAATTCTGTTTACATATTTTACTTACAATACTATTCTAGAAACTTCATTATTTATTTTTAATTTATTTATTTTAAGTCTAATAATAGTTACTGTATTATGTGATTATTAAATGTGAAATTAAATTCTGTTTACATATTTTACTTATAATGTTATTCTAGAAGTATCATTATTTATTTTTAATTTATTTATTTTAATTATTTGTGATTATTAAATGTATAATTAAATTCTGTTTACATATTTTACTTACAATACTATTCTAGAAACTTCATTATTTATTTTTAATTTATTTATTTTAAGTCTAATAATAGTTACTGTTTTATGTGATTATTAAATGTGAAATTAAATTCTGTTAATATATTTCACTTATAATGTTATTCTAGAAGTATCATTATTTATTTTTAATTTATTTATTTTAATTATTTCAAAGTGTTAAAAATTATTAAAAATTCCATGCTTAAGTGTATGTAGGTAAATATGTTCACGATATATTTATATATGTGCAATATATATGTATACAATAGATTAGTTAAAGAATAAAGAATATTAAATTAGTTAAAATGAAATATTAAATTCAGTTTTCGTTAATTGAGAAAATAATGTAAATACGAATTCTTTTCAATAGCTATTTCAAAGTCCTAGTAGTGAGTACTGCAGACTGTAACCAGTTCCGTGCAATGAAAAAAAAAAGAATACTTTAAACGGTCCATGAAAAATGCAGGACAAGTTATGTAGAAAATGTAGAAACAAATGCAGCATGACGAATGCATTGAAAACATCAACCGGGAACGAGTGCTTCAGTTTAACAATGCTTTCCATCTTACATTGTTCACGAACGAACTAAAAAATCCCTGACTAAGTAAATGCTGGGCTTTTCTTTATTAATAGGGCTCAATTTAACCTTTATTAAAAGGTTAACAAGTGTATTGAAAGTGAATAATTAAATTTGTTTTATAAAACAGGCGAAATCTTGCCACTTTGTTTCCTTAATCGCTTATATTGAAAAACGAAATAAAATTCAAGGGATATTAATCCTTTGCATTCTATTGTCATCTATTTGATTTTATTTTCACGAATAAACATGGACAATAAAATAAGGTTAATATACAAATAAATTTGCCAACAATTACAATTATTTTCTTTCTTCTTTATTTTTGAAACAGAATGTTTCATTACAAAAATAAGAAGTACTTTCTATTGTTAAAGTTGATTTGCTGATCGATCAAGATGAAAAATTATTATTATCATTATAGAGTACAGAAAGAGTTCATAATTTGATATTTGATTTTATATCAAATTAATATTCTCAAATTGATAATCTACTTTTTTGTGAATAATTATATACAATTAATTAATTTTATATTTTATATAACGAGAAAAGGAATATGGTGTTAGTATATAATAATGGTGGGAGAATCCTCCCTAAAATTTAATTTTTAGAAATAACTCGTGTTGATATATAATATGCACGTATTCCAGAATTTCGTAAATTTTATACAGTTTACATTTCTCCATATGAACGTTATTTTAAGAATTTAACGTTAATTCAAAATCTGCATACGATGTGTAATTGTATTTGACTTTTTATCAGATAAAAGGACACTAAGAAAAATTCATTTTTTCTACTTCAATTTTATAATGCTTTTTATATTAATAGAAAAAGAGAGAAAGAATTTTTTAATACTTTCCAAATCTTGAGATATGTAACTTCCAAAGAAGTGTTATTTAAATCAATTTTTATTTTTGTATTGCTATGTATTTTATTCTACATTATAATGTATTTCTAAAAAATATATTTTCTATATCTGAGAATAATGTAGATATTTTAAATTTATAATTCTGTAAACTAGGATGAAAAGATATTATTATTTTTCACAATTGACATTTCTTATTTTGTACTAATTGATGATATTCAATATTTTTATTTATTTATTCATTTACAGAACAACGTATTCTTCACCCATGAAATTCCAGATTGTACATTTTTTATCTAAACCAGTTAAAAATAATTACATAATGAGAAAGCTCGAATAATACCAACCCTTTATTGGATTAGATAAAAGATATTAATTAATTACTAAGGTTGATTTCTGTATTTTAATTTTTACATTCATTAGTATTTATAATTGACAATGATATATGTACTCTTAGTAAATTATTGCATAAATTATCAGTAATACCAGATGACAAATAATTTCTTGCTACACAGATTGTTAATCATGACACACCTTTTCGTTTCACTATCTTTCATATATAGGTCAGACCACTTAATATAATTAATTTAAATAATTAATAATTATAATTTATCGATAACTCCGTAATAACTTGATAATGGGATTAAATTACGTTAACAGTAATTTAATAACATAGATAATTTAATAAAAACAAGTATCGTTATTTTTAGAGTTATTTAACAACCTACCATTTAACAATTTTTATAAAAGTATTTTACAAAATAGTTTTTCACTGATTTTCTCATAATTAAGTAATTCGAAATAATTGTAGTGATCAGGTGAAATGCTATATACTATATAGACACTCAAAAATTATTTTTATAGCTAAAGGAAATTCCATTTCTTGCAAATATAAATTACACATAAATCTACAAATAATTTTCTGTACTCGAAAAGATGCATAGATAAAATATCGCAATATGATATATATATGAAACTATAATTTCTGATAGGATTAAAAAAGTCTGATCAATATAGGTTCTGTAATCAATTCTTTTAACGTCAAATTAATATTTATAAATATTCGATATATGATTTTACTTTTAAAATACTCTGTATACAATTTATATTAACCCTTTGCACTCGAGAAGCGCTCTTCAGTCGCCATTTGATAAAATTTCGAAGCTCGATATTAATTAATCTATCAAATTTGAAATAATGGAACAATGTGGGAGGTATCGAAATTAAATAATTTCACGTGTTAATTATTATACGATTTCTTATTTAGTGTTCAAAAAATATCGTCAGCTTTATAGCAGAAAATCTTTGAACCCCTACTCTTCTTTAGCCAAAAAATAATCGAGTGCAAAGGGTTAATAACAGAATTAACCCCACAACCTCGATGGACCCTGCATTTTTCTATCCTTTATTTTTACTTATACTAATCCTGTCTCGATATACCAATTTATTATTTAATAATTCTATTAATTTTACTAAAGAAATTTGAGGAAATACTTTTTCACAAACTGTATGCATCAGATCAGTCATGCATGTCACTTTACATTACACATTGAACATTGTTGAAGAGTAAAAAGGGAACCAGTAAATAACAGTTTGGTGCAAAATCTGCTGGTTTCATGCAACAAATTTATTAAGGCAAAAACTTTATAATACAATTGAAATCCATTTAATATAAACACGGAGAGAAAAGCATATCGCGCTGCTTTTATTCCCCTTTTTACGTAGCACAGATTTCATTTCAACTTAATTAATTGCGTTCATACAATTTGCTTGCACTATGCTTCTACTACTTTTGCTGTCTTCCCGAAAGCTTAAATCATTGCACTCGGATTTCTCTTTGTTTCCAGCTTCGAAAAAGATTTCTTTCATAATCGTTAAAATATTACACAAAGGGCTTTATTCCTTCATACCTAATCAATTAACGACTTTATATCTTAGAATAAACGTTATTTGGCAATATAAAAATTGAAGTGACACGACATATGACCAATTTTTTAATAAAATTATCGATGCTTTGATCACGAAGGGTAAACGATATTCGCAAAGAAAATTTTTGCATCGATATTATTCAGAAAGTTTAATGCATTCTTTGATTCTTTGTGAAAATTTTGATTGATTGAATAAATCCATTACCGGTAGAAATTAATTGGCTGTAATTGTTTGACTTGATTATCTGAAAGGTTCGTAAGTGTATATAAAATATTATGAAACGATTTAATATATTAACAAGTTCAATTGGTATAATAATATTAATTTTAAGGTCGAGTTAAAATCATTTATCCATTCATTGGAATATTTTATTTTCCTTTCCTTTTGCTTTTTTGATTTTTAATTTAGTATGTTCTTGACAACTTTCTAGAAATGTTGGCGATGAAATTATTTGATTATTATGATTATTTAGCCCTTTGCACTTGACGATTTTTTCGTTACAGGAAAATAGTAATTCGAAGACTTTCTGCCATAAAGTCGGTATTTTTCGGTATTTTTAACATTAAACGTACCGGTATTTTACTCATACCTATTCTTAGGATAAGGGGTCAAATGACCCCTCGTGGTACATAAGGTGTGCAAAGAATTTTTCTCGGTAAAAAATAAGTTAAGAGGAATTAAACAATCAGATAATATAAGAATTTACGGAAAGTCAGATGAGCGAAAGAAATAACAATAAATGTACAATTAAAAAGTAAATTTTGAACAGGGTCATTTGACTCAGCTTGGTACGTTTAGTGTTAAGACACGGTGAATAAGAAATGGTATGCAAATTAAGACGTAGAATTATTTTACTTCGATATTCAAAGTATCGTCGAATAATTGTAAATTAGATATATTAATTAACATCCATCTTTAGAATATGGTTAAATGGCGATGAGACTAAATGACCTCTGGAGTGCAAATGGTTAAAATATAAATAGATTTTGAAAACCAACCGTTCATCCATTTTATTTCTTTCATTTCTTTGTTCTGCATTAATTTCGACTTATTTACGGTTCAACCTAGCATTATACTATTCATTGTACTTTCCTCGTATATCATTCCTCTTCTTGAATTCCTTTGGTGCTAGAACAACCAGTGTTTAATATATATTTAAATATAATACCTACGCTTATTGTTAGTCACTAATAATTAAAATCCCACGATGAAAGTAGGTAATGTGAGTAAATGGATAAACTAATAAGAAAATTTATTTAACACAATAACACCACAATATAAATTGTAACTAAATCTCGTAAAATAAATTCGCTTCTAACTGCAATATTATCTCTCGAGAACTCTCTCACACACAACGTCTATTTGTAATGACTGTCATTCACCTACTCATTGTTTTTTCACCACTCTCTGTCATACTCGTCACACACACATTCTTCCTCTTCCACACAAACATTCCTCACACTCGTACCACACATTCTATGACAACCACTACCACAAGTAATCCTATTTTAAATCCTATGATTTAAAATAAATGTAGATCCATATAATCACATTTCTATCTCAGTAAAAAATAATATCAATACCAAAAATATCTATTGTAGATATTTACATTACGCAAATTCTAACTCTATCACTATCTCTGTTTTATTTAATAGTTGTAATAATTAAAATCCCACGGTGAAAATAAATAATCCTATTTTAAATCTTATAATTTAAAATAAATGTAGGTTCATATAATCACGTTTCTATCTCACAATCAGTAAAAAGTAATATCAATACCGAAAATATCGATTATAGATATTTTCATTACGCAAATATTAACTCTATCACTATCTCTGTTTCATTTAATAGTTGTAATAATTAAAATCCCACGGTGAAAATAAATAATCCTATTTTAAATCTTGTAATTTGAAATAAATATAGATTGATATAATAATGTTTCTATTTCAGTAAAAAATTATATCAATACCAAAAATATCTATTATAGATATTTTCATTACCCAATTATTAACTCTATCACTATCTCTGTCTTATTTAACACTAGATTTATGGAACCCGTCAATTTGACGGATGGGTTGCTCCAATTATACGATGTTAACAGATTTAATTAACTTATATTAAGACTGTTAATATTGTAATTGTTTTTAAATTAAACTAATCGTTAAAAAAAAAGACACGTGATTTCCTTTACTTGTCAATTTGACAGGTGTCAAATATGTAGAAATAGGTGTACAGATAGCGTCCGTAAACCTAGTGTCAATAGTCAATAGTATTAAATACTGTCACAAGCAATTGTTCGGTTCCAAGACCACACTTTCGAGTCTAGATGAAAATTGGTTTATTTGTTTATTACTCGAGGACACTCACGCCATTTGGATAACCCCGCGTATCAATCCCTAGCAAAGTGCCATAAAACGCCACTAGGCGATTGTCACAGTTGTCCGAGTTTGTTTAAATATCCCCTATCACCGAAAAACGGCGAAACCAATATACACCACTAACTGACATACGCAACCAATAGGAAAACCCGCTGCCACCACTCACACTTCGCACCAACGCATCACACACGCTCAAACTTATGAAAACACTGACACACATCGACCAAGCGAATTCGCACACAAGCTCCCGTGACAAGCAGATTAAATTCAACCGACGACTTCAATTCGCTTCGTTATATTTTGTTCAAATCAGTCAATAGCGTCACGATCGATCCGCGCCAATTGGCAATCATTTTAAAACCCTAATCAGCTCTAGATCACTCACGTTTGATTAGACCGCAGCCTCAACCCTGTGGCCTCAGCCTAACAGCCCTTACAATCCTGCGGAACTCCAAACTAGCATGGACTCGATGTATCCACTCAAAAATACTAAATCACTTAAACTACTTTCTTTTATTAACTCTTTGTGGCACGGAATTTCAGATAATAAAATAGTCCCACGTTGCATAGAAATTTTATTGCGTTTTAAACGAAGCAAAATTGGTATAGAACTAATTTTTATAAAAATTAACTTACTTTTACGATTTTTCACATAAAACCAGCCGTAGCATCGCCTTTGTTAGGAAGCCTAACTAATTCCTCGTATCTTCCACTTACTATACTTTAACTCTTCGCGGCACAGGATTTCAGATAATAAAATAGACCCATGTCGCATGGAAATTTTATTGCGTTTTGAATGAAACAAAATTGGTATATTTTTACTGATAAAGGAATCGCATAATGTAAAAGCATAAAACCAGGATAAAAAGATTGTCGCGATAAACCTTCCGCTTGCAACAATTGATGAACCTGTACTGGCATGTTGAACGTTGCCAGAACAAGCGAATACATTTATAACATTTGTCGAAGGTATTACCAACTGTTTTACGTAAATAAGGCGAAATATAAACTTATGCGCGTGCAGCCATTGCAATATTTCGTGATGGGACTGAAAATGACCCATCGTGCATTATGGTGCATCAAAAAGGTGGGGTATTTTAAATCCCAGCGTGTCCCAAAGAGTTAACAGCAAATTTTCCCCAGTGTTCAATATTATAATTTCTTATAATTTCTTTGATTGAAATTACAGAAAGTTTATTGTAATTCGTAGAGAACTAACTGTATACAGTTATATAGTATCTATTATATATTATAACAATATATAAACTTTATTATCGGTATACTTGTGAAAATACAAACAAAGAATATAGGTGTCCATAAGGTACTCCACACCATTTCAGAAAATAGAATGCCTTTTGAACCCTAATCCAAGAGATGACCCCACAACGCCAGCATAAATCGAATTTGAAACCCAAAAATCACTACTGACATGCCATATCTAGAACTGTGATGACTGACGTCATCGTTGCGTGTCGAATTTTTGCTAAATTAATCCTACGCAGACAGAGATCTGTGCATCTAATAAACAACGACTCCATTTTAATAACGAGGCAAGTTTATTTAACTAAAATATCACACTAAGTTTCTCTCAATTCTAATTCTCAAACACTCGATCCTCTATTCACTATGTCTCGACTACGCACATTCTGCCTTCTACCTTCTCTGCACTCTTGCTCCCTAATTTAAAGCCTAACACTCTCTCTCTTCATACGCAAGCTCTGTTCGTCGATCACTCATTTCCCACGCAACCTCGCCTTTGGTGGGCCAGGTACTCAGACACTCGGACGCATTCCTAGACTTTTGTTCATTGCTTGCACTCGACCTAGTCATAAATACCTCATCCGTACAATCCTTGCACGCGGTCACCATCCATCCTCACGCACTCCAGACATAGCCCTGTAGGAACACATCCGAGATGAGGAAAGCGAAGGTTCCTTGTACATATTCTCGACTCCTTCGCGACATCGAGGGTTCCGGGTCAATGGGGGCCTGGTTTCTGTCTTTACGACCACCTGTCTAACGAACAGCGAAATAGAATCAGTTCGCTCACGCCTCTCTATCAACACTAGTCTTTCCCGGAAAGCTAGCCTTCAGTTTTCCGCATCTGACCCTCCCCTCGCACATAATAAAGTCCTACTCAGAAAACGTAGTGCTGTTTTCACTAAAAACCTCTCGTCCTCCACCTTCAGCCCTAAACGCCTAACCAATGCCGCTGCTTATTATCCCTTTCCTAAAATTCTTCGCTGCTCGCAATCTCACAATACTCCTCTAGAACGAATTAACACTCAACATCCCAAAGAAGAATCTGGAAAATTCAATTTCCAAAATCCCATTTACCCGATGCACAAATTAGACTCGCCCTCCAACAGAGAGGCACAAGCGAAGAATTATCACCTTCAGTCCACGAACCAACAACCTACCCTCATTTGCATACAGGGGAAACGCAATGTATCAGCTATCCACTGCCGGTGGAAATTGAAACCGCTTTTGACAGGGTCGGGTCCGAGGGAAGACGGTGAAAAAGCTGATTCGACGTGGGGGAAAAAGAATGGAAACCGTTTGCACCGATGAGATCTGTCTATTGAACGTCCGGTAGACATCGGGCACGGTTTACCCGTGGCGAACCCTCGAAATCTCTAAAACGCACTTGGACGAAATGGAATTGCAAGTGACGGCAAACAATTTGGAACAGGAACGTCGTGGATGGCGAACAGCGATGGCGGCGGTGGTAGCAGGCGTTGGTGATAGTGGCGGGAAAGAGCCGGATCGGTTTCACGTGCATGGCAAATATATGGGCAGTCTCATTGTCCTGACGATCCGCGGCGGTGGCGGTGACGGTGCAGCATTACTTGGATCGATAGGACAAGTAGCGGGATGTAATTGAGTAGCGAGCACACGACAAGTACCGGGGGTTGGTATCAATCGGCACAGAAACGCTCTATCCGTGCGTCATCTATCAGACAGGATATATCGACGTAACTCGAGTAAATTGATGCGGAACATTGGTTTAGGGTCTGCAATTGCCACCTACATTCCAGCAATACGTCGTCATCTGCAGCAAGGATCATCAACGTTGCTATTCACATATTTCAATAGGCCTGTCGTGTCGCGGCCAACCGATGTTCCGCTACCCGGGTCACTATGGGGATGAGAATGGTCACTGGGTTTCCGTGAATTTCTTTTTTTTTTTTTTTTTTCTTTTTTGGGAAATGAAATGCTCTTTCAGAGGACAGGCACGGGGAATATTCCAACGTGCTTCCAAGCGAACAATAGGCTACGCCGTTCATGTCCGCTTAAAAAGCTTGCGGCTGCTGCACGAAATTTTGCGACGATACGTAACGGAGGTCTTGTGTTCGTGTATAATTGATTGGTTTGGTAGGGTGTGGTGGTTAGAGGGACGAGGAATATCGCGACAGACTGTAATTGTTTTCAGTCGGTACTTTTTCATTTTGGATATTTGATATTTTACAGGGTTGGTAAAATTTCTTGTTTTGTGAAAGTCGTATTGGGTATAATGTGGTCTTCTGAATTAGACGTGGTGATTCAAGATTGTTATATTAGATTAATTCGTGTTGTATTTTCATTAGTGTTGCTATATACTATAGTATTTTATATTTTATAGAATAGTGAGGGATAGTGTTCCTTGTTTTCGAAAATGGTACTGTGATTATTGTGTTTTCGAAATTAGACATAGTGATTCGAAATTGTTATATCAAATTAATTTATGTTGTATTTTTATTAGTATTTTTATATATTATAGTATTTGATATTTTATAGGATAGTGGGGGATAGCGTTCTTTGTTTTCAAAAATGGTACTGTGACTATTGTGGTTTTTTAAATTAGACATAGTGATTCGAAATTGTTATATTAAATTAATTTATGTTGTATTTTTATATACTACAGTATTTTATATTTTATAGAACAGTGAGGGATAGCGTTTCTTGTTTTGGGAAATGGTATTGTGGATATTGTAATCTTCAAAATTATAAACCATCATTCAAAATTGTTATATTGATTTAGTTTCTATCATATTTTATTTAACATTTTTGTGTATTTAATGTTTGTATTAAATATTTCATAGGGTAATGAAGTTTGTATTTCTTGTTTTTGGAAAATGATATACTTACTAATGTTATCTTTCGAATTAGATGCTCTGCTATTTAAAATTGCTACGTTAGTTTAAGTTACACTGTATTTAAAAATTGTAATTACATTTTGATCGATAGCAATTCTTTGCCCAATATTTTTATTTTAATTATTTCTTGATAAAGAAACTACATTAACTTAAAATATATATTAATGCAAGTTATTTTAGTCAAGAAACTTCTGAAAATATCTTTATCCCTAATTTACTATATATTTTCTTTAATTTACTATGTTCAATAATTATAACTTACTTAATTTACATTCATTTATTGATCATAAATTTGCAATATTTACAATATTATATTATATTATATACAAATTACTTAATTTACTATAAATCAATCTGAACATCAATCTGAGTGAGGAAAACTCGTGTTTCATCATAGCTTCTCATTACCAAATTCAATCGTTAATTGTACATTGTATAATTTATTAGAGCTGGAGCAACTGCTGTGTGATAAATTCGAAGAGGGTAACATAATTGGTGATTTAACGTTTCCGCCCAGAAGGCTCTAAAGTAAGAGAAATTCTCGGTAATTGACTGTTACACCCTTACCTTTTCCTCTAGCAGGCTCTACTCATCCATGAATACGGATAATGCTGAAGGGTTAAGGGGAAATTGTAAGACGTCCATACGGATGAGTAAGGGTCATAAGGATGTACCACCTGTTGCCATGGTTACCATTTCAAACTAAATATCTTTTCGTCGATTTTATACCTTTGAATCGAGTGCAATGAATTGCAATCAATTCTTGTTCGTACAAGTATCGAAAACAAATAGTATACAAAAGAAAAAGGACAATTAAAACTTAAATATTCAAAATATACTTAGGCTACTCAATGTATCTCGACAGGCTGACTATATTTTTTAATTATTTTATGAATGTTGAATGTTGAATTCTCAAATGTGGTACACATAGTTGTATTTATATTAATTACTTAATATAAGTAATATTAATAAATATATAAATATAAATTAGTAAATATTAATATTAATGTACTTAATAAGTACATACCTTAATGTGTATTTAAATATATCTATATATAGTAAATAATAACTAACATCAGGATTATAAAAATTAGTAAATAATAAGATACATAGTCAGTAGTAATTACAGTCAAGCTTATGTCTCAATTAAAGTCAGAAATAGCTGTATGTTTCCAGTAATTGCAGAAATTTTTAATTACAATGTATACAATAAATTTACTAAATGTTATAGTACTTTCTTTTATACTGTTCATCACATTATTAGAGTAACCCACATTCAATTTTGAGAGTTTTATTATATTTCAATTAATTATAATAGGAAATAGTCAATAACTATTAATTTGTACTGTATTTTCTTCTTTAGAGTACATATCTGAGCTTTTATCTTAAATATAATGTTAATTAAAGTTCAGTATAGCTTTTGTAATTTTATTTTTAAATGAGATATTAACAAGTTCTTCAAAATCTCTGAATAATTTTTTAACTTTCACAAAATGTACATAATAATCATTTAATCTAAATCTACATAAACACTAAACAAACTCCATTGATGCTAAATACGTGAAAGCTTATAATAGCGTACAAACACATGCATAAACGAACCTATGAAACCTATTCATCCCCTTTTTATGATGAAACTTTTTCGTATATTTTGCATAAAATAACTATATAAAACAACTATTTGATTGTTTCAAATAAATACTCTTATTAATAGATTTATCCAAGGAGCAAATGATGTGTGATAAAATGACACAGGCTTGAAATTCCTAAAGAAAAATATTTCAATATTTAACAGACTATTTTCAGAGTATTTTTAAGAGCCATTGAAAGCAATTAACTCAACAATATTTCTCCTCTGTACAATTTACGTTAGAGACTTGTGGCTGCGTGCACTTGGAAAAGGGTACTCGTGAGGACAGGCAATTCATTTGTCCAAGAATAGAAGATCTTGTTTTGAAGGTGCGTGAAAGAGTTTGGAGATGGCAACTTGACGTTACTTTCCCTTGAAGAATAGGAACATGGTTTCTAGTGAATCTGGTCAGAACGTAGTGAATGTGAGGGTGCACTCTAGTAAGAGGACTTTGAGGAATAGTGTGGCATTTACTCCAGAATCTTGGATAAAATGCATGCCTGGGTTATTTTGGCACCCTTGCCATGAAAACCTCTTCTCCTATAATTTTTGATGTGTTAAAAATAGGTGAAAGATATGCCTTACCCTTTTACACATTTTTCTTTGTAGCTTTTTGGTTGCTCAACTTCTTGTGAAATAATGTAGAATAAAATGCGAATTTCTTAATTAAACATTAATTTTTAGTATATTATTTGTATTACAAGATAACTGTATATGAAAATAAAAGATTATTGCTGATGGAGAATTTGTTATTTTGAAACTAAAATTTACACTTTTAACCCTTTGCACTCGAGAGGTGAGCTTAAGTCACCGTTTAACCAAATTCCGAAGACCCATGTTAGTTAACATATCAAATCTAAAATAACCTAAGATTGCCTGTAATGTCGAAATAAAATAATTTTAAGTCTTAATTTATACCCGATTCCTTATTTAAAAATATTCTCGACGTGATAGCAGAAAGTCTTTGAATTGCTATTTCTTTGTAACGAAAATAATCACCGAGTACAAGGAGTTTATATTTATCTGAGATTTTTTACTATTTTGTATCATTTTACAAAAATTAAGCTTCTTATTTTATATAATCTCTAACTTACTAAATTTTCTCTGTTCATTTTTATTTTCTATTGACTTTTTATTAATTGAGTATGGAATATACTGTCACGCTGTACGTATAATGTTTGCCATAAGTGATATTGGTACACGGTTAATCAGGCGTTCAGGCGTGACTGTCCACTAACGTATACTGTAAAATATCAGTCAAAATTGCATTTTATATAATGTTCCATATGAAATTTTATTATACTTCAATTCATACAGCGATTTTATAATTTTGCATTCGAATAATCTCCATTCGATTATTCATTTCATAATACATATTGATAAACACATATTGGGAATCGGAAATGTAAAAATTAGGATTAAAACAATTTTAAATTTTATTTATTAAAATACGCTTTTTAGAATGGAATAAGATAAATTTATTTGAGAAAGTATGTCATATTTATAAATTTTATTTCAATTTACATCTTCGCATTGGATGAATTCGTATAGGTATATCGCATATATATATATTTAAAAAAAAAATACGGATATTAAACGAGAATTCCTGTATTTGCTTAAAAACCAGTCGAAATAAAAACGTGAATATGTCACTTATAGGATTGCATTTTTTCTCTCGCTATTGTAGCACGCGGGAGTTTCGACATTTAGAATATACCTGTTTCAATATATCCATGTTAAAACGCTCCATGCGAAAAAAAATACACAAAATATGATATGAACAAAATACTAATAAATAACCATTTGATGAAACAATTTAATTAAATAATTTATTAGAAATCCTGTGTATGTATCTTTTAGATTATTAAAAATTACTATACTGCATCTTTGCAGGTGTTATATTAACTATATAATAATCTATTATACTTATACAGTACGGGGACAATTAATCCCTTACCGGCAGACCTGGTCGCGGAAGACGGTCCCCCCTTCGTTTGGGGGCATCTGATTCGCGGACCGAGGGCCCACCCGAGGGCCCACCCTCTGTCCTGTCAACCACCAATGGGAAAACCGATTTCCCTTTGGAAACCATGGGCTCCGAAAGATCGTGCATCGCACAAGTTAGTTAGGTCATTACCAGTCAGTCAGCAAATAATATTCGAAGAGTTCAGAAGAGTTAACCGGAACTATTACAAAATATACAGTCCACTATAAACACAACGTTCCTCAAAAAATTTGGTTCGTCATTAACCGTCGCCAATTGCGGACGACCTATTGACGATATACACGTGTCACACACCTTTCGAACTTTCGTAATCTATTTCCAATATATACTCGACAGTCAGCCACTGTGGATTAAACGATGTCTCCATAAAATAACCGGCTTTCCCAAACAAGAACATATCGTTAGTCACAGGAAAGTAGGAAAAACGGATCGCTTTGATGGTGCTCGTAAAACCTCAATCGAAATGTTATCCATTTCTCGTTACGGTCGTTTCTTTTCCGGTGTAATTCTATTTCCCGGTAGGCCGACCGTCGATCAGATCGGATCTGTCGAAACTGCTGAAATTCAGGAACGTTGGTTTGGCCTGTTAATCACATTGAAGCACGTTTCTTCGGATTTCGTGCAGGCCCCCGAAGTAATACTCGATCAACGCGTGAATAGGTGCAATCCGTGAGCTTGTTTCGATCGTAGTTTCGCAATCAGTACTCGATTGACAAACTGAGGAATCTGCCTTCGTTTCGCGCCATTTCTGTGCTGTCGACCTCTCGAGATACGGGAAAGAGGATAGAGCTGTCGAATTCAACGACGATTTATTTATTAAAGCCAAATGAGATTGAATAATTCTCCACTCGTTCACGAAGCTGTAAATTATTTACAAATTAATTACGGACGACCTGCATGCCGTGTATGGAAGACCAGCGAGGTTGAAATATGTGAAATGGACGATTAATGGCTGGAAATTGCAGGAATTTCTAAGTGGAATTTAAAAGGTATGGTTATTGAAAATGTAGAGTTTTATTTTTGCGTTGAAACTGCAATTGCAATTTCAGGAATGAGGGATTTAAGGTGGGTGTAATTATTTCCGTTTCCTCTTATATGATTTGTCTATTAATTTCTGATATGGCAGAATGTAGGAATTATAGTTGCGATTATTTGGAATATATAATAAGTTGCATAAATAATTATGAAAAATTGAGAGATGAATATGTAGTGTTTAATGTTTGGAAATATTTATAATATTCAATGAGCGTAGAAAATTACTGTATATATTAACGTTTATTTTAATATTCAATGAGTATGTCGTACTCTACATACTGTACTACTCAAAATATTTATATCCTAGCCTACTGTATATACCAAAATAGTTTTAGTATTTTATAAACATATTATATTTTATCTATATATCAAAATATTCATAATAGG